>NW_013666520.1:80339-122629 GCF_000517525.1 Limulus polyphemus
AAATGTTACAGTTTTTAGACATGGAGTCAAAATAGGGACTTGTAGCTTAAGGAAATAATGTCAACACTATGTCTCAAACCTTAAGCTTGTTTGTTTACTTTTTTGCGAATGCATTTTTGCTTTAAGCTACCTATATTATTTCTGCAATTTTTGTCCCCTTTTTAAATTAACAATTTTTAATAATTTTGTTTATTTAGTTTTTATGTCCATCATGGACATAAATCTGTATAATAGCAATACTGTCCTATTTGAAACAATGTAATGAAATACGTAGTTGGTGTATGATGCTCTCTCGGGAAACAATGACAATCTTTGGATTGGCTTCATGCAGACTGGATGGCTATAGCTCCCGATATCATTGCTACAATGTTGTCATTGATAGTGGTGCTGTGTGTATGATCACTATGATGCATGGTGATCACGTTATACATATATATATATATAATATATAGCCACTATATTTATACCCTGTAACTCTATGGTGAGTCTGTAAAAACTGGATTGGAGGGACTACTGAACTATACTGGAACGGTACATGGACTGGATTTTGTAACCGCATGAGTTTTATACATGCATGTTGGCTAGTATTGATATATACTTGCAGGCTTTATAGTTTTTTAAGTTGTAAATCCGTATATATATATATATAGAGAGAGAGAGAGAAAGAGAGCCATGTGAATTTTTCAAGTTGTATAGATGCATACATATATATATTCAATGCAAATACATGAAAATGTGTCATAATATAATAGGATATGCATACAAATAAGCATTTTAAAATTTCTCATGGTTGTTATATTTCCCCTTCCTCCTCTCCGCTGGCCATAGTAAGGCTGGTTACGGCTTTGCTGCAGCTGACCAGATTTCCTATTAGAGCGACATTCAACGCATTCTACAAGGTCGAAAACGTGTAAATTAGCAATTATTAATTGATTATATTAATATACCTATCTCCCCTCCATTTCTGGTAGTGTTTGGGTCGTGACATTTCTACGACCCTCTTCCACTGTAACGACCCTAAACTTTGGCGGCTGGCCCTTCGCTGCTCATACTTTATCTGAAACTAAATATTATTAAAATAAAATATATAGATAAAAAAGTTCTGCCTCACTTTCGACTCAATTTAACCCTCTACAGAAGTCCGTAATGAACTGTCTACGATGCATGGTTTCCACAGTGTCAGGTTGTCAAAGGACGCCACCTAGAAGATGTGTGACTTTGAGATGTCCCATTTTATGACATGATCATAACACTAAGTATATATTAAAAAATCAACTTCCAACAGAATACCACTATATAACTAAGCAGGTTGTATCTCTAATAGATACCAAGACCCACAGCAGTGGATCACCCAAGTTATAAAAAAGTTTTAAAAGTACAGGATCAAAAGACATGGGTAGAAACAGAGCCTATCACAATCTTGTACTCTTATTAACACTGAGAGAAGTGATGAAGTTTCGACTTCTACGCTGAAGCCTTCTTCAGATCGTTCTCTTTTCATTCAACAGGTAGTTGCAGTCTATTATAGTACTCAAACCTATCATGCCTACTCTTCCTAAAATTCCACTAAAAAAGTTATTGAAATTTAGAACTGATAAATAGATTCTAGTTAAAGAGAACTTTGTGAACCATCAACGTGATGTCAAAATTGTCGACCCATCAATAAAACATACTGCAAGTTTCGTACTCCTAGTCACAGGGGCGAACGAACCCTGCTCTTGGACAACAAATAAATATTAATTCCACGAACCGCCATATCTACTTGCAGGTTAACAAATAAACCAATGTTCTTAGTACACACATGACGTTTACAAAAATGTACTGAATGACCAGTGGTTACGTTTCTTTGCAACTCGTTCCTACACCACTGCTTAGAACAGTGTGAATGGACAAGTATCATAGTGTAAAATAACACTCTGGACAGAATAAATCATTCATATTTTCTTTTACGCTGAGGCGACTAAATACGCTTCCAAAGGCTGTGGCTGTTTGTTCACACCTACACATTTATAGCCAGTTCGATAAAGTATGATATGGTGCTTACGATGTTTAAACTGAAGGATTCAAAGGACAGTATTTCTACATTATAATCTATAATAAGGTGCAAAATACTTATTTTAAAAAAAAGAGACTTAGATATAATGGTGAGGTACACATAAACTTATATTACATAATCAGTAGATACTTTTTAGCTTCTTAAAAACTGGCATGAATATTTACTTGAACTTGTTCGTCATCGAGTTGCAACCCGCGCAGTTTTACGTGTTTGTACACACACACACAGAGACAACTGAAAAAACAAGAAAGGTGACGAAATAACTAAATTAAGACTTTTGGAGATAAATCATCTTAAAAATTTTCAGTTTTACTTTTTTATTTTCTTAGCGACGTTTCGAGCAAAATATTTTTTCAAGCTAGGAGCAGGACTGTCGGTTAACGACCAATTAGTACAGGACGTTCTGAATGAAACACAATACACGACAAAATAATGTTATGAAAGTTACAAACACGAGATTCAAACAATGTACACTTCCCTAACAAGGAAGCACCGTGAACAGAAATGATTGGTTTGGTTTGTTATGAATTTCGCGCAAAGCTACACAAGGGCTATCTGTGCTAGTTGTCCCTAAGTTAGCAGTGAAAGACTAGAAGGAAGGCAGCCAGTCATCACTTGGGCTACTCTTTTACCAACAAATAGTGGGATTGGCCGTAACTTTATAAAGCCCCACGGCTGAAAGGCCAAGCATGTTTGGTGGTACAGGGATTCGAACCAGTGACCCGCAAACTGCGAGTCGAGCTCCCTAACCATCTGATCATGCCAGACCGAACAGAAACGAATCCCCCTAAGAAAATACTAGCAGAGTGTAAGAGTCAAACAAGCAAAAGTTATGCATTTTTTTCTATAACCACACAACATTGCACGCCTTTTTCAACCCACTTACGCTCACATACCAGACATACCTAGTATTATGCTACACTCAAACTGATGTTTGCATTAGATACCTAACAGTTGGAAGAAAGAAACTGTTTTGGTCTTATGCTCAGGGTCAAGGTCGTTACGTTATTATAATTATATACAATTATATAAATGCTTTCAACTCACCTACAGCTCACGCTACACTTATCAGACATTAATTAAATGATTAATTGAAGCATGCATATGATAACTTATTATGACAGAAAGGGAACTATTTGGTTTTGATTAAGTTTACACTCAAGTAAACATATATGTTATCAATATAAAAATAATATAATAGGTAAAAAAAAAGGTGTTCAAGTTCTAAAATAAGTAAAAACAAAGTCGTGACATCATAATGAAATGTCAAATTAGATTACATATTGCAATATCAGAACTTTCATGATCAACAAGTCTTGACAGAAATGAATAGAAACCCTATAACCCGAGCGCATGCCAAAGGTGGACCTGTTTGCCCCTGAAGAAGAAAGGTCCACCTTTCGATAGCGCTCGGGAGATAGGGTTTTTATTCATTACTATCATAACTTTGATAGATTTTAACTTCTGTTTTCTTTTTCTAACTTGGCCACCTTTTTTACGAATAATGTTTTTGTGGCGATAGTGTAAAACTGATTAGAAATACCCTTTTTTTTAATCAAGACACATGGTAGTGTTTCGTGCAGCTAAAACAGCCTGCAAGGCACACTGTGTGTTATTAACAGGAGTGATAGTTTAGCAATTTTCCATTTTCTATAGCTCGGAGTGGAGTAATCCAAAATATCACATATTTTTAATTGATGTGCTCTACTTTACCCTTACTTGACATACCAAATTTCAAGGCAATTCATTAAGAAATACCTGAGATATAAAATCTCCAATTTTGATTGAATTTCTTTCTATTTTTTTCTTCGCACCGAAAGTACGAACATTTATTTCATATAAAAACAACATACTTAACTTTCATGCATTTTTTTTTTCAAGTTTGGTACACTAGTAGATCTTTACAACCTACAATTAGTTGTCAAATTTGATCTGAATATGAGCCACATGTGCAAAGTTACTGAACAAAAACCTATCAATTTTTACGAAACATTTTGCGCACGCCCACGCAAAAAAGTCATGTGAGCTATCGGTTTGAAACTTTTACTACAGCTTCAGCTAAGAGTAAAGGTGGACCATTTCTAATTTCTTGTCATTCGAATTAAATGCGGCTGATTTACAGGTGAAAGCACGTGCAGATACACAAGTACTGGTTAGGCCAAGCAAACTAGATTAGCAGTTTCTAGCTCAAGTTGTCAAAAGAATCATATGAGTTGACAGTTATTATCGATTATTCATTGCCAACTTTTAAGCACAAATTTGCTAAATTTTATAAAATTCTCCTAATTAAAGAGCGTTTAGCGTCACATGATATTAGAGTAAATGATGATGCTTGACACGGCTGTACCGAGTGCATACAGGTGATGAAAAAGAAACTGTTAATCTAATTTTCATAGCGTTACTATAAAGGAAGTTGTTAAAACTGGTTTAGAGAGAGAGAAAAAACTACCACCACATATATTAAATAATCTAATTGATTCCGTAAAGTAAATGTCTGTTACAATAATAGGGTTGCGATCCTAAAACTAATGTGGGTTACTAGTGAGTGTCACTTTCTTACTTGCTGGGGTTTGTTGATGTGTATTAACAACACGTCACTATATCTAATCAAATATACCTTAGGTGTGAAAAAAGTGCGTCCAAAAATGGACTGAGTGTGGGACTTAAAGGAACGGAATTAAAATTGGTGCACAAACTGGTAGCTACACTTATAGCATTGATAAGAAGTTTACAGTAAATATTCATTCATTAGTTTGTTAAGCCGCATATTTTGTTTTACCCACCATCATGCCCCAAATTGAACAAAAAACGCGGCCTGCCTCACTAATGAATGAATATTTGTTATAAAATTCTTATAAATTCTATAAGTGTAGCTACCAGTTTGGCCGCCAATTGTGATTTCATTCCTTGTAAGTTGCACACTCAATCCTTTTTTGGCCACACATTTTTTTCACACCTAAGGTGTTTTTGATTAGATAATATATAACTCCACCAAATGTTGAATGCTTAAAAAAATTTTACTTGTAATTCTTACATGGGTGTGTTAACCTTCTCAAAACAGGAAATATTTGTTCAGAAGTGTCATTGTAAACTAATACGTACTTGGCCACACTAAAGACACAGATCAACATGTTTCATAAAACCAAATGATAACCAGAACCATTTCTTTTCCAGTTTCACAATACACCCTTCTTCGTTGCATGTTTAATAACTTTTCAATGTTTCAGTATGGGTAGAAATTAATTAAAGTTTAACATTTTGCTGGGTTGTTAAGAAATGTTTATGACACCCTTCTCTACTGCTTGATTAATTACTTTTCAATGTTTGAGTATGGGTAAAAATTAATTAAAGTTTAATATTTTACTGGGTTGTTAAGAAATGTTTATGACACCCTTCTCTACTGCTTGATTAATTACTTTTCAATGTTTGAGTATGGGTAAAACTTAATTAAAGTTTAACATTTTACTGGGTTGTTAAGAAATGTTTATGACACCCTTCTCTACTGCTTGATTAATTACTTTTCAATGTTTGAGTATGGGTAAAAATTAATTAAAGTTTAACATTTTACTGGGTTGTTAAGAAATGTTTATGACACCCTTCTCTACTGCTTGATTAATTACTTTTCAATGTTTGAGTATGGGTAAAAATTAATTAAAGTTTAACATTTTACTGGGTTGTTAAGAAATGTTTATGGCATATTATTACAACTTAGATGAAAAGCTGTAGCATTATGTATGCTTTAACTTGTTTGTATGCTGCTACCAGTGTCACGCTGTTTATACAAGTTAAACAGTGCTGTGAATGGCTGTTGGTAAAATGTAGAGCCTAATCAGTTCATGAATTAATTTTTAAATAATCAATAAGTATACATCATACAAACACAAACTACATTTCAACTTTTATTTAAAAACTATATCCGTTTATTTACTTTTGTTTCAGTGTGGAGGGATAGAAAACAAATACCAGACCTTAACCATGCCTTTTGACTACAACTTGAAGTAAAATATAAATCAAAAAATTTAGAATATGGTTTCCTATTTAAAAAGAAACAAAATGTACCATCTAATAAACAGTATTAAACTCTATTAATGTTAAGTTGATTGACTGCAAACTATCTGAAACAATCTTAATACAACTTTCTAACACATCAAATAAATACAGCAACATAAACAATCTGTACAAAGTAGCCAACAAAAATATTTACATTAAAACCATCTAGATGTCACTTGAATTTTGAGACTTTTTTTGTTAAAAACAAACTAAATACACATGCTATAATATGCATACCTCTGTTAAAGTGGTCACAAGGGCATATCAAAGGATGTAAAACTACATATATATGCTTATTTATAAGAAAAATATGCATACAGAATTCATTTTATTTCAATGAGTCATAGGCCTCTGCAGCATTAAAATTTTTATTTTTTTAACCATAATATATGTACTATATATACACGTGTTTAGCTAAATATGGTTCGTCTTAAAATTCACCACAAACAAAGATGACAATGGTCAGTTTAATACTACTTTAAAGATATTGATGTATGGCCAAATAATTCACATCTGAACTCTGAAATGGAACAAAAATGAAGAAGCCTGCATATGTACTTGAATATGTTATGTTCAGTTTTCATTATACAAAAGATAGCATCTTCTAAAAAGGATGCAGAGAATGACTATCCAAATAATAATATAATCTGACAAACCTAAGCTATGGGCAAGTTTTGAATATTACCATTATTTTATGATGGACTACAGAATAGCCAGAGGTGAATCAATGAAGATTTTCCAAATTGTTAGGGGCTTAAATAAGCTGCCTTTTAGAAATATCCTTTTGATTACTAGGATGAAAGAGTTAATAACAGAATTAGAATGCCAGACATAGATGGTGCAAGTTTTGGAAACCTAGACCCAGATTTGTTCTTATACATTATTGACTTGTGGAATAGTTCATCTGAATATTTACTTTTGGGGAGGATGGCATTTGATTTTCAGCATTTCAGCATTTAGGATGACCTTGATAAATAAAATGGCCTTCCATCAACTTGAATTTTATTGTGACTTTTTTGTGTGCTGTGAAAAATATTTTCAAGCAAAATTCAAACGATATTTAGTAAAATAAAATCTCAAAAATAAATCAGCATAATCTACATAGTATCAAGTTAGTTGTTTTTCACTTATCCCAAAATGCTAACTAGATCTAACAATAATCCTGACATTTTACTTGCTAGCCACACTAACATACCAGAAAACCGGTTTAGAAATAATGTACTGTAAATATAAATTACAACAGCAAGACAAATGTATACATTCAAAAATGTATTCATGTGTGTATTTAATTTAACTTTACAGTCAGAAAACTATGCACCATCATAAAGTTTGCAGCATGGATGATAAACGTTACACCATAACAAATAATTAAAATAATTTGTCTTCGAGCATATGTACATGTTAATATGACTCACCATATAAAAACTTTGGAGCTTGTGAAATCTGTTTAAACACTACCAAGAAATAATATAATTGATTACAGAAAATCAATTTGACCAATTCTTGCTCATAATGCATGGCATGAAGCTTTTCTAAACAATAATGTAATACATTTATATATTTTTTACAAACTTTGCTCTTAAAATAAAGCAAAATGAATCTAATTTCATTCAATTTTCTTATAAGGCCTTTGTCAAATCTTTCCTTTGTTTATGCATATTAAAATAATTCTTGTGATTTCCATTTTGTGTATTTTATTCACTATACACAACAGTGCTATACAAAATCTACACACACATTTTTTTCTTCTTTACCACTGCATTCTCATTTTACAAAGCAGGGTTTAGATTTATTAAAACAGTGGATATAATAATAAACTATTATTTTTCGGGCAACATTGATATTTTAGTAACTTTCTTTGCCTAAGAACAATAGTAACATAAACAATAGTCTCAATAAAATTGTAGTAGTGAAATATTACCTACGTTGTTACTTTTATTGTACTTGTACTGCACCAAATGTTCCTAATTGAAGTCATCTCAAGCTGTTCTTTCACAAGAATAAATCCATCTTCTGAATTCCATCACTATAATAACTTGTCTAGGTAAAAACCCGACTTTTCACTAGGTATTTCATGATAGCATTCCACTGATAAGGATTATCTGTAGCTATTGTTATTATACCCTCTTCTAAATCTTGGGTTCAAGTGTTCTTCTCTGGAAAAGTGGCTCCATCTGTCAGTGTGTTCCCAAGCTATTCTGTAATCACTGTCCTGAACATGAAACTTAGTTCTTTCTGAAGATGAATCACTAGATTGCACTTCTCTTCTGTAAAACTGGTCAAAAGGATAAGAATGACTGACCTGGTCATTACTGACTGATCCTGAAGTGCTACTATTACTTCTTTCTGTGTGCAGAAACCTGGAAATGCTGAACTGGTTTTTAGGTGTCTTATGTTGGTACCAGGTATCTTGACTTTTTGTTTCTACATGTGATTCATTCAAAAAACCATTTTTTTGCATCACTTCCTGAGATTTGGTTTGGAATGGTCCTGTTAATGAATTATTTGGTAAAGTTAATCTTTCATAGTTGTTGGTTTTAACAAGAGGGCCATTGTGTGACCACATATTTGCATAAATACTGTTTGAAGATTTCATTTCTTGGACATGTTTTGCTTGTTGTGAATGTAGTTCATCACACATTCTTACAGATCTTTCTGGATGTTGAATTGGAAATGAGTTTGTCCTACAATTCTTAGTCACTACAAGCTCTTCAAGATCCTTGGAATTTTCTCTAGGCCGATCGTCCACATTCTTCTGTTCATGGTGTACTTTTGGAATATAGTTTAGTTTTGGTGCAGTATAAGACTTAGGAGATTTCTTAGCAATCCAATTTCTTAAAACGTGCAGTGTTTTTCTAGCTGGTTTGTCACCAGTTTCTGAATTGTCTGATTTTTCTGAAACCTGCTGTGCTACCTTGTTAATTGCATCCATAAGCTTATGTAAATGGGGAGGAAGTGTGGAACTATATTTTGAGAACACATCTTGAGTAACTGTGTTGTTTGTCTGGGAAGATAAGCTGGAATATGAAGTGCTAGGATGTACTGTGTTTTCATTTTGGTTGGTAAAGCTTTGTATAGGCTGACCAGAACCAGAAGCCACTGGTCTAATGGATGGGTTAAAACTAGAAGAAGCTGTCTTAGAAATTAGCTTTTTACCAGTAGAATTTAATACTTGTTTGGGCAAACTCAATATAACTGAACAAGAAGATAAATCATCCTCAATCACAGAGTCAGTGATTTTTTTTGGTGACTTTGACAAAGATGGACAGGAAGATGAGTAAGCTTTATCAACATTAGAATTTGATTTTGTCTTACTGTTGCTGTTTTGCTCTGAATCTAAAATCTCTAGAGGTAAGGATTTAACTTTGCTAACCACTTTTGTTTTCTTTTTAAGCTGAGATTCAGCATATTCATTCATACTGATTTTCAAAGGCTTTTCACTTGAAATATCTTGTTTTGCTACAAAGCTTGGTGTCATATCCACATTCAAGCATTTACCTGCTATGAATTCTTGTCCATTTTCTACAGATTTGATGTTTTCAACTTTACAAGTCTCATCAACAGAAGCATTAAACTCATGAAGTACTTGACGTCGTAACTCTTGTCTGTAAGAAAAATCATTCTCCTCTGGATCATACGGAGCATCAGCACTGTCTCTTATTCCTGAGGCATTGGCGGATATAACCTGGAGACTTTCAGAGGTTTTACTTTTAGTAAGTGCTGGTTGAGAAATTGTGTGTTTCTCCAACTGCCAAAGAGATTCAGGCCCATTACTAGATATCTTTACACATTGTTTGTTATTAAGAGATGAAGATTCTGGGATTGGATGGGAAGATTTCCTAACAATGCTAACAGGTGTATCAACAGAATTATTCTTCAAAGAAATGTTAACTGAAGGAGATGACACCTGTTGTAAAGGGCTGAAAGAGGAAAGTAATCAGTATATATAATTAAATCTAATATGCTTAACCATAAATACAGACTCAGTAGTATATGAAAATTAACAGAAACTTTCATCCTGCATACTAAATACTATTAAATTAATCACTGCAGTACCTAAGTACTATTATGTCACCATAAGTACAGGAATAAGATAAACTGGAAATCCATTAACAACAAAGATAAATGCAGTTCAAATGGTTTAAAAAAGATAGAGTTTACTAAATGATAAGACATAAAAAATTTTTTTGTTTAAATTTAGCTCCTTTATTTGACATGTTATTTAATTACATTTAATATAATAAAATATAATAAGGCCAAAAAATTATATTTTCAGAATGAAAACATGTTACATACTGCACAGTCCTAGTTTATCATCTAATCAGATTTGGTTTGTTATACTGATCTGTAATTCGGTAGTAAAAAAAAGATATCATACAATATTAAATCTTTGATTTAATGATGTTTTTTATTTTTTAAATAATTAATTTTAAGTTTAGTACAGAAAAGTAAATTTTAGTTTAAAAATGTTCAAATATAATAAAAGATAATTTATCTCAGAACTTCATTTAAGAAAATTATTTTTATTTTTCCTTATTTGTCACTTCTACTGACAAATGGGCAAAATCATATGTTCAGACTCAATGAAAAATACTTTTATGTCATCAAAATTTAGTTTCTTTTATATACACATATTGCTTATTGTTATATTTCTTACTAATCAAATACACAATTCTAGTTTCTAAAAAGAAATATTTAGGTTTTCAGAGTTAAAAGTGACAGATATTACATACCACATAGTTCCTGGAGTCGAAGAAATTTTTTTTAATGGATTCTTATGTCTTACAATTAAACCAAGCAGCAGATTAGGCCTAGGATTCTGTAACCCTGTAAAACAGCAACAGTTGTGGAAATGAGTCAGTCATATTAAGAATGAAATTCTGAAATCAGCTCTTTCCTTAAAAATATCTTTGAGTTGGTCCTAAAACTTGACTTTTGATGCTTATTGAGCAGAAATAATCAAAATTTTAACTCTGTTAAAAACACATTCATATCTAATAAAAGATTATTTTAAAATACTGTTTTAACTTTTTTCTTGTATCTCATTTCTACTGGAAAGTGAACAGAAAAATACATATTGGACTAATGGTAATATCACTATTGCAAAAGCTACATTTGAGAATATTACAATGTATTTTCCATACTAGATATGAATAATTTTATTATTTTGTTTACCAGAAAAATAAAGAAACCTTTTATTTTAAATTATATTACTGTTATTACATATCACATAATTATTCAGTTCTGTTCATATTGTAAAAAGTCAAAAATTGAGAACTGTTGCTTTTCCCAAAGAATTATCAAAGTTTTCTAAAAACTGTCACAGAAACAATTTTATATTTCTAACTTATCATAGTTGAATTTTTAATATGATTGTTTCTTCTAAGATAAATTATTAACACTATTCATTATCCAATTTCACATCTCTAAATTTCAAAATATTTTTTCATAAACATTTTAATAAAAAACTGTACAGTTACAGTCTTTTATTTTTGAAACGATTAATATTTAATAAAGTTTAGAAAGAACTAAACTTAATGTAAAGTTCTTTTTATGACATTGAAACATAGAGGTTTCTAAAATACTTCTTTTTACTAGTTTTGTAGTTGTGTTTCCTACTCCTTAAACACACAACCTTAGTTTATCTCTCATGATAGAGGTTCAGGTTTTTGATACTAAGAATAGTATAGAGCAAATAAACTGATATCTTGAGAAATGTTGTCCCCTATCTTCTCTTTACATGCTTTCCAAAGCCATCAACCATGCACAGATATTCACTTCTGAGGGCCTGTTTCAGAAATCTGAAAGCGAAGAAGTTAACGGGATATGTCTGTAAATGGTATAGCATGAATTTCCATTTATATTTGCATCTTGCAGAAAATTGGCATGTTGAACTGTATGATTCTTCTTGGAATCGCAATATCTTACTAGCATTCAGTGCAAACAAAGTGACTGATTCATCATAATGATATCAGCAAGCTAGCCTGATAGTGTGGAGGCTGACTTTGGTATTTCTCTCACTTCTCTAGACATTTAACTTACGGAAATAATTATAACTTGATACCACCATAAGTCTTTGAGAAAAATGTTTTGAGAGTTTTGAATTTTTTTTATCACTGGCTCAAACAGGCAATTAACATGAGTAAACATTATCCAAAGTCACAAATTAAATACAGTTTTCAATGTCTGGTCTTCCATTCTGCTATGTGCTGTGGGAGGAACTTGTGAACAACATTGCTATTGTGTCACCTTTGAAGAAATAACTCTGCATGAATTATCCAATTCACAGTTTTAATGGTGGTTCCTACTTGAGAGCTGCAGTGGATTGCTGTACTCTTGGAATACCTCCAGTAGCAAGCTGTTGAATTCCTTCATTACCTTTGGTGTGTGACAGGTTATGGAATAGCTCATTTTTCCCTACTGTAATCACAACTTCCCTTGCATTATCAGTATGGTTCGATATTACAGATACTTTTAGAATCTAAAATTTCATGCCTATCTTGTAAGCATTGTCCTAAAATAGGAAACTTCATACTGGAAAGTCATGTTCTGTAACCATTCCAGAATGATTCGAGTTTAGGTGCCTTCTACAATTGCAAATCACCACACTTCAACTGAACTTGATATGATAGATTGTGAACCACCCTCAACTAGATAAATTAATTTGAGTTGGCTAAGTTTCCCTTTGCTTGTTTAAGAGCTAAGCTGCAAAATAGGCTGGCTCTTATGTATCCAATATAGGGATTTGAACTTTTAATTTCAGCATTATAAGGCCTAAACGTTACTATCAAGTCACTTGGGACAGTTAAGTTTCTACTGTTTGGAGATGTCAGAAATGCTTTAGTGAGTTTATTGTGACATTTATTTAATTATTTATTGAATAATGTATAATTATTATTATTATTCTGGGTAATATAATCTATAATCAGTAATTAATGAAAGCAAACATTCTAAGTCAAATTTCAACATCAATATTTACTTAAAATTAATAACCAATTTCAGACATAATTTCTAAAATCCATTACATTATAAAAAGAAATAAAATTAGATATTATTTTACCAATTACTGTTTATATCATAATGGAAAATATTATAATACTTACCAGGACCATTGAATGGCAACAAAACTGATGGTATTGGTTGATCTGCTGGCAAAGGGAGAATGTAAAAATCTTTCACCATCTTAGAAGTGTGTCCAATCACACCCAAACGCTTCCGTGAAAAAAGATAGTGGTAGAAAGCACTATATGAAACCATTTCCTCTTTATTAGCAGGGTAGAAACTAACCACAATCAACTCCTATAGATGATTTAAAAAAGAAAAAGAAAATATAATACATAAAACACTGGTTAAATTTAAACTTTGTTACCATAAATGAAATAGAGAAAATAATAATATATAACTCAGCATATGTGCAAAAACACATACAAATTTACGGTAAAAATGAAATCTGTCAGAATGCTAAAGATCCTTCTTTGACTTTTGGGCTGTGATGGTAAAAATTCATTCTAATACAGTCAAAATGTGACAAAATATATTATTAACAAGATCCTTTCTGGAGGTGACAAGATGAGTAAAAGCACAAAAAAATTAGAAGAATCTGGATTTTACATTTAATTAAAATCTAATTTGACAAAAAGATAAAATTGCTGAGGCTTTTTAACCATGGCAATGGTGCACACAATTTCCACAAAAAACTGTTTTACTTCTGGCTATATAATACTGAGCACTCATTCTGTCAAAGAAATTATTTAAAATACTTGTTAAAGCAGCAGGCACATTTGTAAGTTCACATATAGGATATATGTGAATTTCAAACACAAAGCTTTGAAGTTTATAATATCATACTGTAGTTTTTATGACCCTTCTCAGTCACATTTTTAAATTTCCAATCCATGAATTATTTAAAACCATAATGAAGACACACAACACTACTCATATATTGGCTATAGCTTAGGGAGTTTTTTTTCATATTCATACAAAGTTACTATTCAAGAGCTAGAGGGCCTAAAGGGGAAAGCAGCAAGTCAACAGCACCCACTCTTGTCTGACCAAATAGTGGAATTTGACCATCACCCTTATGGCCCCAAAGTAAAAAGAACTTTATTTTTGTAGTAGCAGAGTGCAAATGATAGACCCACCAATCCACAGTCGAGCATGCTAACCATTGGGAAATGTTCATCCCAATCTAGAGAGTAACTTACCTGGCTATCATAATGAATTTGCAAAGCCTAAATTCATGTCTGTAATTCAAAATGTATCATTGCACAACTAACATAATGACATGGTTTTAATGTTGTGTGTTTATTTTACCTACATGATAAAGGCTTTTGCATACTCAGTTGTTATTGATTTGAGTTTTTATGCTAATCTAGAATTTGGTTTTAAGTTCTGATTTTTTAATTTCACTAGTTCCACATAACATGGGATTCTTGTTTTGTAAATTCCAAATGATTTGGTTTTGTATCCAGATTTAGTGTTTAATCAATTCATAATGAATTAGTTTCTTCCTTACTTCATATTGTACGAATAAGTTTTATGTTTTAGCTATATTTAAGAAGTTTTGGGTCTTTGCATATATCCCAACAAACAAGTCTGGTATTAATGTTGTGTTTTAGAAATATCTTATTTTATATATCAATTTTAATGTGCATGTTATATTAAAATAATTTTGAATAGGAAAATCTGCAAGTAACATGACAGCCACAGCTTATATACAGTCTCATGATGAAATGCATGTATCAGAACTACATTTTGGCATTTGTAAGGTATGTGTGATGGCACTAAAAATTTACTGCTCTTAGGAATAGCATGTCACAGTACTTTCTGACACAAAATATTCATACACTCAGATCATAAAGATATTATCAGACCAGAGTGGAAAACAAAGGAATATGGATTAACTTGGAACACCAGGACCACCCAGAAGAGACTTTAAACAAGTCATACCACAATGGTAATAAACAAAGTGCAGCAACTTGTAACAGGTAAAAACCCCCAAACATAAAAATCAGTGGAAATATTTAACTAAATATTTAACCATGAAAATCCATATAAACTTATTAAATATTAACTAATTTAGCTTAAAACAATCCTTATGATTTGATTTAGATTTCTGTAATTTTTAGACAGTGAACTTTTCAAAATGTTGTTATGAGACACAGTTTTGAAAAAAAAACACTAAAAATACTCACTTTTATCTTTGAATTTATATACTTTATTGTTGACCAGAAAGTTTCATTTTATATATCCAGCTAGTTTTAAATAGATTAGTATTCATTAACAAATTAATTTGCATACTTTATTTTGCAAACTGCAGTAGCCACCACTTCCAGCTATAAATCATAAAAACTATCTGAAAAACTGACAAGGATTCACTGACAATCTAGAACCTTACCTTTCCAAATGACATCACCTTACCTCTGTCAAGCTAAATAATGTGATTTTGACTTTTTGCTAAAATTATTTGTGGTCAAGAGGAATTTATACCAAATAAGCAATAAGTTCTTTTATTTGTGTGCACTTTTTAAATACAATAAGCTTAACAATTACATTCAATAAATAAAGATTTGTGTTACCAGAATATTCTAAATTCACTAAATGTAACTAAGGTTACCTGATGTATTGTCACAGATGAAAATTTCAGTAGCTTTCAAACAGATATAATTTAACACAAAAAACATTTTCATTTTCATTCTTTGTTGGTTGTTTTATTACCACAACCCTGTCATTCACACCCTATTATGATGTCACAGCATGTGGTACAACTAACAAAGCACAGTTCTTAAAGTAGTTATAAACAACATTTAAATTCAGTTGTATAGAGCTGGCTGTAAAGTACTGTTTTCAGTGTTGAGTAGATAAAGTTTAGAAGACTTGGGAACAAACCACAGATTTGAGAATGTTTTTATAGTTTTTTGTGTTCTTTTTTTGCTTCTTAAGTGAGAAACAAGACATTCTCAAAGAATGATAGTTGCTTAGCAAATATAAACCTACACTTTGGGATGGGCAGAATTTTTTTTTTTAATTTATGCATATGCCTTTTACAGACAGACTCAGAAAAAATTTTTTCATTTTTATTTGCCATTTATACTGAATAAGTGTTGAAAATTTACAAAATATCAATCTGAAAATATTTTAGAATTAGAAATTGTTGAAATATAGTTAAAATTAAAATTTTATTTAAATTTTAAAATCTGATATTCAGCTGTGCATCCAACAATTGAAGGGTGCTGATTGGTCATGACAAGGTTAAAGGTTACCATTATTTTCTACTCAAAATCATATAAAGATGCGAGTTTTTTCATTTTACCTTAGTTGCTAGTGGCTTGGTCTTCCCTAAGTAGCTCCACACTTGGTCAGGGGCAATTCGACCACAAACGTACAAAGTATTTGGCATATCCTGTATATAGGAAGTCAATATAATTGCTTACAGTGACATGGTTTTCTCTCACAAAGGACAATTTACATGATAATAAACAAACAAAGTAAAAACTGAGAAAAACTATCCTTTCCAAACCAAAATAATATTATTTCAGGATAAATAAGTAAACAATAACATAACTTTTAAATTGCACTATTTGGTAAGGGAAAACCAATGTAATGTGATAATAGTGGCCATGCATTAAAGCTTAATTTAGTGGAGGGTATTATATCACCACATAAAATAAATATAAATCTAAAATATGTCAGATATATTTTAATAACAACTATGATTAATACTCACAGCATATATTTAATAAGTAATCATAATATCTTTTCAGTTTATCTTAATGAGTTTGGTTTACATGGTCATAAATACATTTATCATCACATAAAACTAACTGAAATAAGCTTTATTCATATTTAAAACTTCTTGCATCAATATGGTTATATGTATTGGACAGATTAACAGCACCACATACATACAACTTAATCATTTTTGAAGGAAATTATTGATTGACAAGATGTAAACATATCTGTAAAACAAAGAGTAGGGTTTTATTAAATCTATAGGTAAAAAAATGTTAATAAATTTTGAATCTTGTAGAAACAGCACAGTATATTATTTTAATGTGAGACATTTCAGACTTTGATAACTAAGGAGATATGATGATAATTTACTGATTTAAATCAAACTATCATTTTTGGTATTATTTGATGCAAAAATAGAATAGTCTATTATGTATGATATTCTAGTAATGCACTTTTGGACTTCACTCCAAAAGTGTTTATCCCAAAATATAACAAATTAAAACACAGTAACTAATGTCAGCGATACCCTCAATATGTATCTTAGTACACAACCTCTAACTATTTGTAGGCTGCTACAAAAGTAAGAATACAATAAAAACAAATTACTAAGCTATTTTTTGTATCTATTTATAACTTTTAAAAATTATCTTATATGGAGGGTGTTTTAATATTGATCAAAACATTTTTCTATAAACCCTCACTTTTTATTTTTTTTTTACTTATTACATATATATATATATATACATAAAACCTTCCAAATATACCTAGGAATGGTGTTTAATGATGATATTAATCTTTTTTTTTATTTGCTAAAGTTGCAACATCTATGATAGTTGTGCCTGAACCACTAAAGACTGAGGGAAAAAAAACATTATTTTTGTTTTATTTAGTAAAAGGATTCATTAATAGAAATACAAAAACTTTCCAGGTTTATTAGAAAATAATCTTAAAAATAGTACTAGACAAAGTGAGCAGTTAAAAAAAAAAGTCAAGGTTTATCATCAAAGCATAAAATCAAGTATTATATAAAAATTTAATCCAAAATTAATACCTCACACAACCACTACAATAAACATAGAAACATACATAAAAAAAACAGAAAGGAGGATGAAAAGACAAAAGAAAAAAAAGACTCGCAGCTTTCAATCTGTTAAAGGAAACAAATACTAATTGCCTGTGTATTAATGTACAATTTACAAAAACAAACTTTAACAAAATAAATATCTTTCTGATTCAGCAGATCTAAAGCCAAAACATATTTCTACAATATCTACAAATCTGGGATTAATTATACAAAATATTTATATAACAGATGTTGTTCAAATTTACCTGAGATACATAGTCCTTTGAGCCAGATACAATGTAACCAAAGTTGACAAACCGTGCCACTTCTTCCATAAATATAAACCCTTTCCATCCCCATGAAGGAGTCTTTGACAGCTTCAAGTGAGATGTTTGTTTTTCTGTGACAGATGTCTCCAATGGCACTGAATTGGATAAATCTTTACCCCCCGAGGCTTGATTGTTGGTAGTAATTGTCTTCATAGTTCTCAAAATTACCCTGAACATAAGTAGTTTGTTAGGAATAATTAAATACTATAGAATTCATAAGTTTTCATGACATGTATGTTAAAAATAAATTGGAAAAATATTAACTTAATATAGATAATGTAAAACAATCTAAACCTACCTGATAAAAGAGATGAATGTGAAACCAGATTTTGTACAATAAACACAAAAAAAATTCACAAAGTACTGAGATACATATATTATCTATTTTGTAGAATCTACATAAAAAAATATTCTATATTTCAACTTAATTACCTGTATACATCTTATAAATTATCAAATGAATAATTTCTCAAATAACTTTCACTTCCACTGAAATGACTTAACATACCCTGTAGTGAAAGTTGGAGAGGTTTTCTCGACAGGTTTCATTTCACAGTAAACAGAGTTGTCAGTTTCTCTTTGCTCAATTTTCCTTTTCTCTTCAACAGCTGGATTTAAAACAACTGTGTCAAGATTCTTTTCTTGGTTTTTATCTGATGGAAAGTTTGATGTTACAGATTCAGTCTTAACTGAGTTGACTACTGCTTCATTACTATCCAACATTATTTTGTTAACATATTCAGAGTCTGTTAGGCATGTATCTTTACCGAGGTTTTTCAGACTAGTGTTTTGTGATTGCCCAGTAACTGCCGAACATTTTTCTTGCAGTGGCTCAGCAGTTGTCTTAGCCAGATATTTTATGTTTGAGTTTGTCCTATCTTCCATGCCTATTAAAATCTTCTTTTTATTGGGTGATTCCTCCTTTGGAGGAGGGATCTTACCAGTACAAATTTGACACTTAAGATCAAACAAGTGGGAGTGATGTTGATCAGTAGTATCAATCAGCATTCCAAATGACTGAAGAAATAAACTTCCTTGGTCTATCTGCTTTTTTGGAGACTGTTGAGGGATAAAAAACATAAAATACAAGCTTATTTCAAATTCTTGAAATTGTGTATTTCTCAACACAAAAACTAGTTAACAATAACTGAAAATAAGATAAGATATGCAAGGTGTGACAGTTAAGGCAAAATTATTTTTGTTTTATGATTTTGTGTGAATTTTAGTGACCTGTGTTTCCAGAGTTTCAAAATTTAAAACAAATTCTTTAATTTTAGATTTTTCAATGAATTTATGAAGCCCTGTAATTATCAATAACCTAGATATCAATAATATTTTAACCATTACATTTCTAACTAGTGTAACAAATTTAAATATTTATAAACTATCAAAAGCAATTGTTAACCATTTTATCAAATTAGGCAATATGTGTGGAGAAACTTGTCTTGTGCAAAGCAATCAAAATCCTTCAAAAGTCTTGATTTGACATTTAATCCTTAAATTAATATTTTTCCTTACATGATAATAAAATCCTTTATATATACAATTTTCCTGAAGTTTATCTTTTTGGAGCATTTTGTTTTAGGATAAAGATGTACATGAAGGCAAAAGTGGTGTCTTTTATAGCCTATGATAAGGTAGCAACCCTAGTGGAGTTGCAGAAAGTCTAAACCGGGGTTGCAAACATTTTATAAAATATTTTTTCTGTAAAATTCACAGACAAAAAAATAGCAATTTTTTATATCATTTTATCTAACAAAAATAAAATAATTAAAATTCTTTATAAATCATCACATTTTAATACCTTTGAAAACAGGAATTTTTCCTTACTAGTGACAACAAAAGATAAAGGATACAGCACCAAAATGAATTATTAAATCATAAAAATTCTATCGCATTGACTGAAAAATGTGGACTAAGACCAACAAGTCCAAAATCATGTTTAAAACAAGCACATGGTTTACATTAAAAATGTAAGTCACACTTCTATTTCCACAACTTTCAGACAACGTACTAGAATATTCATAATTTAGTACTTCAATGTGTAGTTGATGTATCCTAATCAATTTTACCAATGAAAAGTTTAATAAAGTATTATCAATACAATTTAGATTTTTTTGTATGTATGGTTGCTGTGAAGGTGGTATTTCTTGGGCTCTTGGCAAAGGGTTACGCACAAAAATTTTGAGAACCACTCCTTACCTTAAATAATATGAAAGCATTTATAATTTTTTGCACAAAACTGCTTCAGAATAAACTTTTGTTTGAAGCATTACCCCCAGTATGATTCTATTTTATATAACAGCTATAAATAAAAATTGTGAATACCATACAAATTTTGAAAAACAGAAAATACATAAAGTTTCCTGATAGAAACTAGTTTCAAATTTTAAATATTTATAACATACTAGTTGTTTTGATATTTTTACATATTTAACTTTAAACTTACTGTAAACATCTCCCTAAACTCAAACAAAGGATCCCCTTTCTTTTTATCAAGTTCATTGATAAATAAGAAATATAAATTTAATTTTATTACTTAATGGCAAGTTACATTATACATTTAGCATAATAGTAAATTATAATAGGCTTAATATTTATGATCATAACAAGTTTAGTTAAAAATCTATGGGAATGGTAAGTTGAAGTTTTACATTTGCATTTCTATCAGTAATAATTACAAGTGATCAATGAAAACTATCTAGTTTCTTATCATTTTTTGAAGAGAATAAGTGGCACATTGGCAAATCAGAACCATAAAGAATATATTTTATGCCGACAAATGATCCTAAGAGAATAGACTTTGTTTCCAAAGAAATGAAAATTGAGACTGAACAGAAACTGAATCCAAAACAATCAGTCATAATATTATAAGATGTGAAAAAATTAAGAGAAATTATTTTGTTTGGTTTTGTTTTATTTCACATTGCACACAAAGCTACAGGAGGGCTATCTCGCTAGCTGTCCCTAATTTAGCAGTGATAGACTAGAGGGAAGGCAGCTAGTTAACACCACCAACTCTTGGGCTACTCTTTTACCAACAAATAGTGGGATTGATTATCACATATAATGCTCCATGGCTGAAAGGACAAGCATGTTCAGTGACACAGAATTATTTTGTTTAAACTAAAATCATCAGACTGCACCTGTATTGTTCAAGTATAAACTGTGATAATACCAGTAAGACAAGTGCTATAATGCTCCACGGCTGAAAGGACAAGCACATTCTGTGACACAGAATTATTTTGTTTAAACTATAAAATCATCAGACTGCACCTGTATTGTTCAAGTATAAACTGTGATAATACTAGTAACACAAGTGCTATAATGCTCCACAGCTGAAAGGACAAGCACGTTCTGTGACACAGAATTATTTTGTTTAAACTATAAAATAATCAGACTGCACTTGTATTGTTCAAGTATAAACTGTGATAATACTAGTAAGACAAGTGCTAATTGCTGCTGTAATCCGCTTGATAATGAAGTTGAGTCTGGAAATTAAGATAGCTAATACTACGTACCTAATAGGAATTTTTTCCAAAATATTGTCTATACTGGGGCATAGTTATATGCTAATGGAACAACTACATACAAAACTCTATCATAGTTTCTTGTAGTTTAATTTGCATTGTGTTTTGAGAAAAATAAGATTCAAATGAAAAAAATATATATGAGTATCAGCTAAAAAACAAAATAAAAACATATATGCCTAAAAACCTTGGGTAAACACAATCATGAAAGAGTAGTCTGATTAAAAGCTTATGTGACAAGAAAACTCAACCCTATGAGTAAACTAAATTTTAGTATTAACCAACTATAGTAGTAGGTTGTATAATTACTGGAAGCAAAGAAATCAGTATATCAAAAACGAAAAGTGGCCAGGAAATGGTACATTAATTTAGGGGAATATTATTAACGATATAACTTATGTTCATACCTCAAGCTGTTGAGATCGCTTTCTATCATCTTTGAAAGACAAATCTTGAGGAGACATCCTTACAAGTCGATCTGGAGGTATTATTCCTTTTAAAACCTTTCGAAATAAGATCTGAAACAAAAAAGAAAAATAATTACGAAAAATAATCAAAAATTTTAAGGGAAAAAATATTTCTATCATGGGTGTAATGAATAATATTTCTATATTGAAGTTACTTCAAGTACATGAGAGCAGCAAGCTAATGACAAAATGACCTACAAAAGTCAAATATATCGTAACTAAAATAACTGCTAAAAACTAATAAGACAAAATCAATAACGAGCATCACAATTCCAGGCACTTTTTCTTTTTAAATTACTTACTAAACAAATGATAGTAGATTATAAGAAACTTGGCAAACAATGTAAGAAAGTATATTTACTATAAAAAAACAACTCAAATTACCTTCAAAGTGTGTGCCATACAATAACAGCATCAATAAAGTTAAAAAAAAAAATCTAATTGATATGTAACAAAGTAGTATCTATCTCAAACAAGCTAACTATAATGCATTCATAATCAAGGCACAACAACAAACCTTATTTTTTGGGTCCTTGAAATTGATTATCAACACACAATACACATTCCTATACTTCACAATATTTTCTTTGTGTAGTTTGTAAAGCTCCTTCTCTATATGAAGGGTGATGCTTTTCAATTCATCAGATGTAAGAAGAATATCATCTGCATTCTTGAGCCTGGGTAAAAATAGAAAATATTCTTGTTTCAAATTCTTCCTAAAAGAAGTTACACAAAATAAATATTTAGTGTCAATACACAGAACACTTTGAAGTACATGAAAACAAGATGCAATATTTAATCATGAAAGCTACAAGGAAAATTAAGACTTATGCAAATGAATTGATTGCCATAAGACATCCTTTGTTTTTATCATTGAGAGTATACCACTTGTAAGTTTAATAGTACCATATCAGAAGTACAAATATACCTGCCCACACAGCTACAAACAAGAGTACTCAAAATATTATAAACATGAAGAAAAAGAATTTTGTTAATGTTCTCAAAGTATTACAATCTGGAATAAAAAAAAACCTATATGAGTTTAAAGAGGCATATACCAATTTGAATAGTTAATTCAGATAGTTGCACATAGTTACACAATGGCTATCTGCACTAGTCAGTCCTAATTTTGAACTGATACTCTAGAAGAAAGGCAGACAGTCAACTGCACTGATTGCTAATTCTTAAGCTACTCTAATCAAATAATAGTATTTGACTGTCATTTTTATACCTCACCCATGGCCTAAAAGTGGGAGCAAACTTCTTTGCAATGGGATGCAAACCATGGATCTTCAGTTCCATAGTCCAGACACACTAACTACTATGCCATGTTTTTGAGAGAGAAAAAGAATGAATCTTGTGTAGAAATACATCAAGAGGTCACTTTACAAAAGTATTAAATCTAACTTTATACAATACCAAACAAACATACTAGAACCACTGTAATAAATATTAATCCCTGTATTGTACCATGATGGCAGTTGGAAACTGATAGTTTTTATCACCCTAACTAGAAAAGAGTATATATTCAAGAACAATTTTTTTTAATCATTTTGTGTGCAGTTATTTAACAATCTTGTGAACTGGATGTAAGCAGTCATAAACTTACATTAATTCTTGCTTCTAGCTGAGGTTATCTACCATAGTGGCCATTCCAGAATATTGAGGAATATTTGTCCAAAATCATTTTGTGTGCAGTTATTTAACAATCTTGTAAACTGGATGTAAGCAGTCATAAACTTTTATTAATCCTCTCTTCTGGCTAAGATACGTACCATAGTGGCTATCTCGTAGGGTTCCAGAATGAAAAATTAGAAAATCTAAATGCAGAAACTTATTTCAAGTGAGCTCTTACATGTCCATGTCTATTTTAATGTAGATCTGTAGATCCAGTTTTGATGGTCCCTAAAACTTTTCTTGTCCCCACAAGAGGCTCAATTCGAAATTTCCAAAAACTTAATTTACATAGGTGTTTTAAACAGATTTTCATTTTCAATTGAATCTGATGGTCTCCAAAACCCTATTTTTAGGTTCCCTCATAGACATTTCCATAAACTTTTTTCTCTGTTTATATTCTGAGAGGGGAAATATCAAAATCATATATGCAAAATTTCAAGTAATTTTATCAAAAACAGTAAAAGTTCAAAAATCAAGTAAACAAAAATACATACAGATAAGGAGAATTAGGTCATGTTTTTATTTCTAGTGTTTAACAAGGGTATTTTTCAAATATTTTTAATAGTCACTGAATCTACAGTTTATTTCATATAAATGGTCTTGTAACACTATCCCTAAAAGGTATGCAACGGTCTCTAAAGTGGTACACACTCGTGCATGCATGTTTCTATAGCTGATAACTATGGGTAATTCACATAACTCTGAACTTCGTAGTGGTACTTTGTGCTTTTTATTACCTGCTAGTTAAGACATCCTTTAAGGCTCTTCTAACATTCAAGCGAAGTTGATTAAAATCCAAATTTATTGAATCTTCTTTTTCTTCAGTTTTCTGTTCATTTTTTGATGAGCTTTGTTCTAAAAAAAATCATATAGTGTGATTTAGAACCTACAATCCATAATAGATGTCACAATGAGCAGATTTCAACTTTCACCCAACAAAAATACCTTCTACAATAACTTACAATGTTAAGTGTTATGACATTTCAGAGTAAATTTAAAAAACACAAATATGAAGAAACCCCAAAACTCTAATACAGTGTTTGTATACATGTAAATTTTCCTACATTTTAAAGCCAAACAATATGGTTATGTAACGTTTAATTCCTATTGCCATATATTACCTATTCTTTATAAAAACTGATGTCTATTCAAGCAATTTTATAATAGTTTGTCTTAAGGATGCATTTTTTGGCTTCAACATCGTGTGTATAATGTTTACCAAATATACACCCACAATCAATGGCACTTGAAAATTTTCAAAGACTGGAATGGGGCCCTCAGGACTTTAATAAATATCGACAATAAACACTGCCAATACATATAAAATCAGTTTTTCACGGTATTGTACTAGAAAAAAATAAAGTTGGCTGCACTCAGAATACACTTGTCTAAATATATAGGGTACTAGAAATGGTATAATGCTGAGAATAATTTGTATGGCAGGGTTAACTTCTTTGATTTCTTTTAACTCTCTCAGCATGGGCTTGGTCCCAGGGACCAACCTCGTAACCATTTTTTGCTTGTTATAGTTTTCATGCTATAACTTTTAAATTAGTATGCGTATCCTCACAAAGGTTTGCAGGTTATCAGTAAATGGATTTTTTATTAAGCTTTAAGATTCCTCAAGTAATGTTTTTCTCACAACTTTTTTCTTTTTGAATGTTGACTATTGAACATGCAAAGGAATTTTGATTTTAAGATTAAAAATACTTTTACCACAAAATTTTCAAATTTCACATGTGAAATCTTTATAACCTCCAGATAATTATCAAGCATTTTTCAGAAAAAACTTTATATTATATTATATTCTATCTGTTATTTTCACTATTGTATCTCAGTATGGATTTGGTCAATTTGACTGACCTTGTAACCACCATAAAGAAATTAGGAAATAAATATAAAATATAATTACTACAAATTATAACATAAAAACACAAATGTTTAGTCCATATAGCTTAAATATCATAACATTACATATCTATATATATTTATTATTTTTATTATATTGTCCTTTCAGCTGTGCATGGTTAACATTCCAGAATTTGCAATAGTGTGGTGCTCATGCACTCATGTTACCATATCCAAGAATTTAAAAATGGCCTTTACTGTCTTGGTTGTGTTTAGTGGACTAGTATTTTGTAAAATACAGTTACATTTCAGTTATAATACATTATATATGTATATACATTATTACTATTTAAAAATTTAAACTTATTTTACTTAAAACATAGAACGGTAAATAAAGAAGTATAGCAAACAATTATCTCTTCTAGTTACAAGTTTTGAACTCGTTTGTTGTTTGCCATAGGTTGCTAAGCCTTATCAAATTTCGGATGTGGAGGACGTGAAACGAAATAATTTTTTTTAGGTTTTATATATATATTTTGGAATAACCAAAACTCATAAATTATTATACCAATACCACAGCATTCCACTATAGTTTATCAAGCTTAGTAATTAAGCTGTATTTGGGTCTAAAAAAATATGAAATTTCGAGCTTATTAATGTCTTACCTCATCACTTGGAATCTAGAATGAAAAGAAAGAGTTTGCTGTGCAAATAATTTGCAGTGGCTGAGAAAGCCACTAGGGGACAATCTGAGCTTTCAATTCATTATACACATGTCATTGGGCAAAGTAGGTGTATGTGAGAAAATATTTTCAAAAAATGGAAGAGGTGGGCAGGGCCACCTTGATTGATTTAATAAATATATTAATATCTCAGAAAACAGAAAAGATAGGAGGGTCTTATTTTATATTTTAGCTTGTCAATATCGATAATTTTGGTATCTAATTCGTTAGAAACTATAGACTTTGTATTTGAACATCACAAACATGTAATTTCAACCAATGCTGCATTCAACATACCACGTGACACACAAAAATTAATATTTAGGATTTTTCTTTTAAATTTACTTTTCAATTAAAATATTAACTAATGTATAATACTAAAATCTGAATTATAATCTACAATTTGATACCAAAGTTAATGAAATACATTCATAAAATAGTAGTTAAATAACATTTTGAATTTGAGTCAACAAATGCGACGACATGACCTTTGACCCTTGTCAGTAGGGTTAAAAGGGCAAATAACATTCTGTGTTAGTGAAAAATGTTGTTAATCATGTTCATATCTAATGGTACATTTCCATCTAATACAATAATGCCCCAGTCCATCATATCTGTATAGCCCAAAAGTGGTTTGAAGAGCACAGTGATGTACCCACCACTTTCTTGGTTGACAAAATCACTAGATTTCAATCTAATTGAGCATTTTTTGAGAGATGCACTTGAATGAGGCATTTGCCACTGTAATCTTCTTACAATATTTATAAATCAAAGCAAAACAAAATCCTGAATGAATGGACTGCAACTGAGCTAATCACTTTCAAGCATCTTGTGAACTCTATGCCACACTGAGTTCAACTATTAATACGGTAAAATGTAGTCCAACCCAATACTGAATAAAGTAGCCAGTCATTGTATAAATAATAACCTTTCTCATTATAATAGATTATTTCTTCAGAGATTTAAAAATATCAATTATTTACATTTTTTCCCTGTCATTAAGAAAAAATACCTAGAGCTCTTAAATACTTTACATACCTTCTTTCTTCACTTTCAGCTGTTTTTCTTCTTGCTCTTCAAGTTTACAAACATTATCTTTTGTTGTCTTTTTCTTTTTTCCAAGGTTTTCTGGATCTTCACCTTCTTTCTGATCATTAATAATTTCTTTATGTTTCTTAAACTTTTTAAATTTGTGAATAGCCAGCTTTTCTCCTTTTTGATGTTTATCTTTGAAATAGGTTTCTTTGTCTTTCTGAAATTCTTGTTCTCTAGAAACTTCTGTATGTAGTCTTTTATTACTTGCAAGAGTAACATCTATTTTTTCTAATAACACCTGGATATGACAGTTGGCCAAGTTCTCAATTTTTTTCTGTTCACTTTCATCAGTTTGCATTTTTACTGAATTTTTGACTGAATAGCCATTTTTGCTTCCATTTCCCTGCTTTGAAGCTAAACAAACTTCTACTCTTTTACTATTATTACATATTTGTTCTTTCTGATGAAAACTATGAACTGACAATGATTGTTTATTATCACAGGTGTTTCTGAGTTCTTCCCCCTTTTTTATATTATCATTTTTTCTTTCACTTACAGTTTTCATTTGTTTCTGTAACTTAATCTTTTTAGGTTCTTGTGACTGTACATCTTCACTTGATTCAGTACACTGAGAGTTACTGCAGCTTAAAGATTCACTTTTTCTCCAATCATCTCTAGAATCTAACAACTTTTTTTTAAAGTGACCATTAGAGCTTTTAAATTTCAGTCTTTTCCTTTGCTTAATCTTTATTTGCTGTGGCATTTTTTTCACTTCACTGTGTGAATCTTTACTTGATGATTTATTTTGCTTGTATTTAAAGTGATCAAATTCTGTGTTTAATTCTGTGTATGATCTTGCTTTGTGAAGTTTTTTGCCTGCAAGCAAAATTCTTTGTCTCAATTTGTTTTTTGCAACGATGTTTTTATTTGTTTTAGATATATTCTTCATAGGTCTACCTTTTTTCTTTGGAGCAAAGCTTGAATCCTTGGCTGAAATTTTTTTCCTGCTTACTCTAGACGTACTATTTATTTTTGATTGTAAAACCGTATTGTTCTTACTGCATATTTTCTTTCTGGAACTGCTGTGAATCTTATTTTCATTTTTTGACTTTTTATTTAATTTTTGAACATTTTCTTCTTCTTCAAATGTATGAATCATTTTATAACTGGAATTCTTGCCCTTTGAATTTTTGCCTTTATTTGGGATTGAGGTAACTTTTTTCTTTGACTCTTTTGCCTGGTTTGCAGTTTTGCCCTTCTTTCCTGATGAATGCCTAGAATCAACTGGCTCAATATCTGAGGCCTGTGAGTTGACAGGAATGACACTTATATTGATATTTTTACTATCACTAATATCATCACAGTCCATCCTGGCTTGTTCAGCCAAAGCTTTCTGCTTCTCCATCTCTTCTTTTTCTTGTCGTTGTAATTCAGCATTTTCTGCTCTTATTTTTTCAACAAGAGCACGATCAATTTTATCTATTTGTCTCTGTGACCTTCGTAGAGGTGTTGAACGTTTAGATTTTTTATGGCTAGTCTTCTCTGTAATACTATCATTATCAAGATCTTCCTCCTCTCCTTCTCCTTGTGTTTCCCTTAGAAAAAAGGAACAAAATATTAAGAATAATTATCTTTTATATTCTAAAAAAATAACTTACATGAGTGAAGATCAAGTTATTAAATTTACTGATATACACACACATAAAAAACAACAGAAACATACTAATGGAATAATTTAAGCATTTATATATATATTTATATATACCACATTTAAAAAAATAGCTTATAAGATTTGAGATCAATATGTATGTGTACATTTTTACTTCCTAACACTACGTTGGCTAAATCTTACAAAGACTACAACTTTCTCCGCTAAGTGCTTCTATTAAAAAGGGCATTTAGAGATAACAAAAATAAATGTAAGTATGAATTAGACAAAAATAATTACCCAAAAAGAGATATCTTGAAATAAATATTAAAAATGAAATACACAGAATGTATGTTAGTTTTTGGAATTTCATGCAAACCTTCTCAAGGGCTATCTGTGCTAGCCTTCCCTAATGTAGAAGTGATAGACTAAAGGCAAGGGAGATAGTCAATAACACCCACCACCAACTCTTGGACTACTTTTTCACCAATAAAAAGTAAGATTAACTGTGACATTGTAATACCCATTATAGCTGATACGGCAAGCAGATACGTGGACGGGATTCGACTCGCAACCCACAGATTGCAATTCAAACATCCTAATTACCAGACATATAATTAAGGTTTTATCTTTTTTAGCTTTTGGTGTACCACATTATAAATGACCAACTCTGGAAAAGTCATTTTGGACAACTGTAATTATGTTATTCTTTATTTGTACATCAATGTCATTTGTTACATAAAAAAGTAACTTAAAGTTACACACTAGTTTTTAAAATATATTACATATATATTTAAGTGAAAATACATACAGCAGGTTAAAAATACTTCAATACATAATTTTTTAGGATGTATTATTGACACAAAATTGTTTACTTATAGTTTTCATTAAACAAAAAAATTTAATAACTTAGTCAAAACAAAAAGGCCTTTTGCTGATTGGATTTCTCAGTCACCTGTCTGCTTTTTTAATATGTGCTTTCCCTTTCAAAATATATTGAATATAACAATATAAAGTCATTGTTTGATATTTAAAAAAAAGTAAAATAAAAAATAACAATAAATTTCACAAGAAAACGATTTTGCAAAATCAATGGGGTTAAAGACATACTGTCATCAATTACCTAAAAGTAAAAAGAAAAGACAGAGTAGAAGGAGTTATGTGTTAATTATATATAGGTTCCAACAGAAAGATTTCACCTCAAGTAGGTACAATAAGTTGAGTTTTTAAAGGCATTATATAAAGGATGAAATATGAAAACAGATAAAAACTTTCTTTAGAAAATCTATCTGCCTGTGGTTAATAATGCTTGTGTTAAAATTATGATTCTCGAGCTGGATGCAAGCTAATTTTGTTTCTACTTCATAAAAATGGTTAACTTTCTATTTTTGTCTTAATGATATATCTTGCAACACACAAAAAAAGTTATATAGTTACCATAATATGTTAATGCTTATTTTCAAGTTAATTAGACAATGAGTCCAGACTTGTGCCTAAAGTTTATTTCATTGCACTGTATGAAAAAACAGCTAGCTCATTAGTCCAATATCAGCTAGCATATCAGACTGTGGTTTAACCCTGGTGGCTAATTCATGAGTTATTGATGATGGCTCAACAAAAGTAATGGTGGATAATAATGTTATGTCAAGTGATACAATAATCAAGAAGAGCTGAAATAAGTGGAATTGCTGTGTATCTGGATGAAATAGTTCACATTCAAAAGACTCTTCCCAAAGACAATTTTATATGGAACCATAAAAAAGAAGTGAATATAAACAAACATATAGGATAAGTTCTTTGATGTAGGCTAGTGTCTGAGATTTTGGCATAATATTCACTTTCCATACCATTCTTACTTAAGTATTATTATCATAAAAACATTCTGTATAAAGGTTCAAGCTAAGCATAAGCCAATCGTGAAGAACAAAAAGCATTCTGTGAAATTAGACACTTTTATGAAGTATATTTTCGAAATTTAAAAACTTGATAAACTTTATGTATCTTCTTGGTTACAATTATATGTTCTATCAGAAACCTTTGTGACTTACAATAGAACATATTAAAATATTAATAAATACAAAAAGTAACTGTTGTTTACAACTATAAAAAAACAACAAAGATTGACAAGGCAAGCACATTAAGTTAAAAGTATTCAGGTTTCAAATTATTTAACCTTCTTTGCTCTTTATAAATGTCTTATGCTCAGCATGTATCTTTACACAATGTATTTTTAATGAGATTTCACTTGTTTTTTCAATCCTGTTTTGTACAATAACATAGATGTGTTTAGGAACATATTTCAAAATTCACTCCTGGATCAATTATGTTACTTCTTAATTATTTTATCACACTAGACTTATATTAGACAGCCACCTTTCTAAATAAACCAACTGCAACTATATTACATTATAAAAGCTAATAGTTCATTTTAAGTTAAGCATTATTTTGAAACCATGCTCTGTCTTTATTTTCCACTTATAATATCTGTAAAATTATAACAGTTAGTTGTTCACTCTCATTTATTTCTTATCTGAAGCAAAATCTTAACTTTAACGAGTACTTATTGTTTATTCCAGAATCCTGACATAACTAACATGATTACTCTCAAATACATTCAATAACAAACTTTGTCTTAGCTAAGAATACTAGATGAACAGTTTAATTTGAGTTTATTTACCAATGATAAATACTTTTACAACTTACAGCTTTTATGGCAAGCAAGAATTTTTATCTAAACAGACATGTTTCAATTGGTGGTTTGTCTGTTCTCCACTACACAAGATTTAACAGAAAAGAAGGTATTTTTTATTTACATCAACATTTAACATTATAACAGTGAGTGAACAATGTATTTAACTTAGATAATCAATAATGGTTACTTAATTGTATGGATACCAATACATATGAATTGAAAGATTATTTATTCACAGCTGAAAAAAAACACTAAATGAATTTATATATGTTGAAGATATTGAAAGAAAATTTTGGGTAAGATAAGATCATCTGAGGAAATAATAAAAACACATAGAAAGTTGTGTCTGGGTGGTTTTTTGGTTGCGGGATTCGTTAACTTTATTAATAAGACTTTTCTGATTTTTCTACTGTTAATGTCAGGTTCATGTTTTAGTATGGTGACATCCGGTTTGGAAAAATTTTGGTTGTTTTTTTTTCATATGCTTGTGGACATAGGAAGGGTATTTTTAATGTTCTTTTAACCTATTGTTCAAATTGCATCCTCTTTCACCTGTGTAAAACACTGGACAATTAGTACATTGAATTTTGTAAATGTTTCCCAGCAATGTGGGTTTATTATATAGTTTTTTAACATGTTTTTAATTTTCATTCCTAGATTGAAAGTAGTAATTATGTTAAGGTTATATTTACATTAAAAGTTTTTCCAAAATTTCTGTTAGAGGTATGTTAATGTTTTCTATATATGGAATAGTGCCAATAATTGGGTTTCTTTCTTTATTAAACATGTTTTGTCAATGATATTTGGAGTGCATAAAGGGTATGTTAAATTTAGAAGGATTTTTAGAGCGCCTAGTTTCTTATGGATTATGCAATTAGAAAACTAGTTTATGTTTTTTTCCACTGTATGCGATTTTTCTATGAATTTTAGAGGAGAAGCCTTGAGGAAGCTCATGTGATGCTAATGTTTAAAAAAATTATTGTGTAGTTATTTTCATTTTCAGTATGTTGTTTATGTGCTGAAGTAATTTGTTTGTGTAACTTGGTAACTGCAAAAAACATTTCTGTATGTTTCACAGTGACTTTGATTACATTATGAATTCTAAGATAACCCCCAAAAATCTTATTCCAGTTTTAAAAGCTTTCAGTGCCAATGTTTGTAGTGTTTGTTTTGGACATGGTGACATTTATGAATTACTAATATTTATGAATACGAATGTAGAAGTGGCCATTATATTACTACTGGGCTGGTTTGTTTGTTTTGTATATTTAAATGAGCCAATTCTGAAATTGGATTTAGATTTGCATAATCTTAAGTTCTACATGTTCATCTTCCATAAAAAAAGCATACTCATGGTTACATTTTCCACTATAAATGTGCATGTTGCTGCTGTTTATTTCATGTTTTTTAATGTGTTAGTGTTTTCCTGCAAGAAGAATGGAAAACATTACAGTTTAAATAAAGTCTTTTAATTTTTTAATTCCAAACATTCTACTATTTTGTTGAATTCTGGATATTTCTAAGGCCAGTCTTCCATTTCATGCTCAATTCTGAGCAAATTGACAGTTATCCATTTGTAAGTCTATATATATATATATATGATATTGTGACATTTCTGCTGCTTTTAGTTTGTTAATCTAATATCATTTTTAGAACTACAAACCCAAGGGCCTGCGGCCCACATTTACAGGAATACTATAATGCAAATGTAATGCTTAAACTACTATTTTGTACTTTTTCAGTTTAATGGTTATTGCTGCTATAATTCATATTTAATTTCTTTAACCATGTGACGAACGGTAATTAGTAGACCTACCTATATACATGCCGTAATGTAAATCAATGCAAAATTTGGGGTCTGCTTTCAGAGAATCCCCATAAGTGTTTTTGCAAAATATCCAGGTTCCCTAAGGGGTTGGGTGAAAAGTTTTAACTTTGTGCAAATCATGGGGCTGAGACAAATAGTTTGGCACCATTTAGGAGTTGGTGAGACCAGCAGTTTAGGAGAAGGGTTTTTTGGAAAATCCCCAGGTTCCCTAAGGAATGGGATGAAAAATTACCTCGGGACTGAGGTAATTCATTTGGTACAACTTAGAAGTTGATGCGACTAGCTGTTTAGGAGTTATGTAACACCGACACTGAATCTTATTTTATATAGATGTTTTCTACTAAGAATACTTTAAGATCTAACAATTTTGTTGTTTTTCTCTTGTGAATATGTGTCTATCTGTACATGATTCCCAGTCTGAAGTTTTGTTTTTTATAAACAAACACAGAATAGTTCTTAAGTATACAAGTTAAAATTACAATATCATTATCAAAGTCAGCTATTCCATAAAAAGTTAGTTTTGCAGAGCTTCTGGTTTGTCTGTTGGATATCAGTGTACATGAATACCTCATTATCAACTAATCTTGTTTAAATTTTTCTCTTAAGGATTCTATCTAATCATTATTTACATTTAAATAATGCCTCATGATCAACACAATTTCTAACAAAAACTTCTAAAAATCATAATACTTACATATGGTCTGACTTCCAAAAGTGTTTTGTGAAATCTGTTGCCAACATTGAATAGCTATGATCTATCATCACTTTGCCTATTTCTTCTGGCTCGAGTTCATTACCAACATCATGCAAAATTTCAGATGCCATTCCAACAACAAAATCATCATTAGGTTCAAACATTCCATTATTTGATGCTTCTTGCAAAACCTGGAAAAAGGATTTAGATCATTAATAAAGTAAATAAGAAAAAGAAAGGAAATAGGACCCTTAAATAGAGTGAAAGCCATGGAGTACCCTCATGTATCATTTATAAAGCAAGAAGATAGTCTAGGAAAGATGGCATAATCTTCTTGATTTATCAATAGACACTAAAATACAAATACGCATAATACTACCTACATATAAAGTTCAACAAAGAATTGTTATGCAATGTATATACATAAATAGTGAAAACACTTTTGATTGCTGTTCCGAATCTTATGAAAACAAGGACCAAAATCAGCTATGGGAAAGTGACAAGTTTTTACAATGATGGTCTAGGCTTTCAATATTACTGTTTGTTCTTAATGGGTACTATAAATACCCATTCCTAGAGAATGAGAAGACTTAAATATTCCCTAATAAAAATAATTATGGATGTTATAAGCATAGTTCAAGAAAATGATCAACAATAACAACACAGAATAAACAATGATTTTAAAATATCATTGTTGAAAATACCTTGTACCTAGATAAATTTGAGTTTGAATGATTGCTGACTTTTTGAATTAACTCATTACAAATTGCTGTTCTTATTATGTACAACTTCCATTCCATTTGAATAATTGTATAAAAGTAAAGATGAAAAATAAAAATACATTACTGAAATTTGTCAATTCTGCTTATAAATGTCAGCTTATAATCTCACTTACTAAATGCTCCAGATCCTCAAAACCATTGTCAACCTGTGCTGTCTCAGGTGGCTGAGCATGTGGAAGGTCTGTAGTAATGGTTTCTTCTGAAAACACAAAAGAATGACAATATGTCAGTCTATTCCACTTTGAAAAATTACACAAACATAGTTGTTTTAGGTAAACTAGACTATCAGTTCAACAAAGTTGTTGAACTTCAAGTCAAATGAGTAAAAAATCCTAAGAACCAAAACATATTAATAGTAACATAAACACTGGTGTGTGACTCTTGTTATACAAAACTGAAGTAATAACATCAAACAAACACAAATTTAAGGTATACAAAAACTGAATTTAACACATTTTACATGGAAAACTTTTGTTCTGACACATTAAAAGTGCCAAGCACCTTGTAAACAAAAGACTGATAACTTCCTTTCTAAGCATGTAATTGATATGAATTGCTCATATAAAATGTTTTTCAGTATTTTTCCGTTATATCCCCACAACTGTTACTGTTAAGCCTAACATTTAAGAACCAATTATGTTAGTTTTTATCACTAGTTTGTCTTCACACTAAAGTAATAAAGTTTATCTTTAATTATATAGAACTTAGAAAGAGAGCTTTATCCCGAGTGACAATAATTAGTCTTTGATGTATACACAATGTTAGTAATACAATGTATTTAGCCTGATTTATATTATAACTTACCTATAACTATAGGCTGAATCTAAACTAATGGATCTAAGTTCAAGTAAACAAGTTAATCCTTAAAACACAAAGAGAGAATAAACAAGTTCTTAGATTGTATTTATTTAATAAAATGATGTATTTAACCTGTTTTACAATTTACTTTAGCGTGAAGACAAACTAGTGATATAAAAACTAATATAATTAGTTCTTAAACGTTAGGCTTAACAGTAACAGTTCCAGGGGTATAATGGAAAAGTACCTGCTTTTCTGACATTTATAAGCCATCATAAAGAAAACCTTACAATAACAAAACACGTATTATGGCAATTATATATAATCTTTTTCAGTGAAAAAAAAAAACTTTTTGTTATTAGTATGTCATTTTTTTCACTCACTGTGAGACCAGTGATAGTCACACACATGCTTTAAATGGCATGTAAAATTTAAAAAAAAATTATAATGAAAACAGAGCTATTTTCTCAAACATAAATTTTTACCTAACATGTTTAAAACTTGGCATTACTTTAACTATCCACAAAGCTCTTTTTAAAATGATGTCAAGCATTTGAATAATAAATTTTGGAAGAAAATTTTGTTGATGGCATGCACAAACATTTCCATGCATGACTGCATCACATGCTAGAACAGTGTGAATATTTAACTACCTGTAAAAGAATAATTTGAGAGCAGCAATTTACATGAAATATTCTACAAAATACCGGCACCTTGGTTCACGTAACACAAAATATAAACACTATGCTGTATTTTAATCACATTATTTACACAGTTCTTCAATAAAATTAATGGCCAGTTTCCAATTTGCACATCCACAGTTACCATCAGATTGTTATTAACCATAACTTTTAATTATCATTATGGTTAGCAATATGGCAGGGATTCATTTATGGTTTACTAGATCCAATGTTTGACCACTTCAAATTTATCATTGAAATAACAATATTTTTAAGCAACAATTTTTGAAACTAAAAATTCTTTATCACTAAGCACAGCAATGCCTAGTATGTAGGGATGGGCTGAGAAAAAAATGGTTGCCGCATTCAATCTATTACTCTACGATGCTTACAAATAACTTCTGAAGTTGAGTTATAGTCTAATTTGAGCAATTAATTGCCATTATCGAGTGTTTCACAGCTTGTGAGACTCCCAGTATCAATGAAAATGTTGCTAAAGTGGAAAACTGGGAACTAGCTCAAAAGCCAAAGTGTTCATCTTTCGTTTTTCTCTTCCCACACTAGCCAAAGGATGTGTGAAGTTTTTCCAATGGCTTTAGTATGACAGAAAAGCATTTTAAGTAGTACTTAGTTTAAGCTATCAAAAAAAAAAAAAAAATTCTAGTGTAAATAATGTTATCATTACCCCTTGAAGTTAGCTATTTTACAGAAATATGGTGTTTCTTTAAAAGGCTTAAGCATAGGTTGAAACAGAATTACCAACCAATAATAGGTGAGCATGAAATGACTGTAACATTTAGAATACTCAATGCTTTTTACACTATACAATTGGTGTCTTTAGGGAGCCAACACACACTAACCTCGAAATAACGTCTTCCCTGCATTATTTGTATTTTTAAGAATTTCAAACAAACTAGTTTCTCATTAAGGAGAAGCATATCAGCAAGAGCTTATGAGAGTTTTAGCATTTTGAATTACTCCTGGTTCTTTTTCAGCAAGTAATGTTTGTCCTTCTGCCTTGTCTACTTCTAAGTCATGGCAGTTACTTCTACTCGCTCCTTTCAGCCTCACCAAGTGGCCAAATGAAGGATTAGACAAGGTGGGCCTTTTCAACTCACTCAACTTACTCAGAATTTTCCACTACCCCACATTTCACATGACTTATTGTGCATGGGTCAGGAAAATGGACATAGGTTTTGCTTTCCCACAATAATCCAAATTTCTTAGTTTAGGTCATGAAGAAAAACTACATATCACCTGGTTATCGAGAGGTGGGTGGGAATGTATTTCAGAGGTAAGTATCTTTTTTAAATTCATTTTAATTCTAAAAACCTAAAATTCAAATTAGCTAGCCTTATCTATGAAATACTAAAAGCCAGCATATCCACACTGAGATGGAGGAGCAAAATGGAAACTAAGAAGGACCACTGGTTCAACAAAACTGGTCTTTTACGTACAAAGATAAAAACCTGGACTACAACAATAAAAAAGTGTGATAAAGCAGAATAAGAGTAGAATTCAAAACCAGAGTAAAAGCAATGAATTGGATTCATGGGAGAAATGAGCGGATTCTCCCAGCCTCATAAAAGACTAAACCAAAAAGAAGACTATTTTTCTCAACAGTATAACTCATTCCCATAGACACCATTTAAATAATACATAAAGGAGGTATTGTGGTTTGTAAGTACCTGTTGAGCCATACACCTTTTTCGGTGTGGTTACAGGTAGTTTCATAACAGATATGCAGGATCATCATGCAATGTACTATCCATTTATACCAAGCTCCAAGTGAAAGATACTCAGTAGAGACGACCAGTAATGACTGAATAATTTCCTGGGGCTAAGACCCATATCCTTATAAAGAAAAGCTGTCCAATTCACAAAACTAGGTTTTAGGTCACAGAAGAGAGAACCAATAATAACTAATGACTGGAAGTGCTCCTGAGGTTCAGGCTCCCCTACACTATTATCTAAAAAGCCTGGCCAAGTCATAAAACAAGCCTAGTAATTGACCATGAAGTAGAATCGATAAGACCCAGGCAGACCCAAAGATTAGCTCAACAGCTCCAGGACAGTGTAATGGAAACACCAAATAATGTTAACAAAAAAACAAAAATCAAGCTTAAATGTAAAACATATTCTTGTTGGAGCTATAAGACATCATATGGAGAAAGAGTGTTTTATCCCCAATGTGTCAAATGCTATGAAAAAAGATGTACACGGAGATGAAAAAAGATATCCACTAAGGCATCATCAACCACAGATAGCATTCTCTGTTCCTATGCACAAGAGACAGGCTGCATGAGTGAGTAGTTGGAGAATTTCAAATACTGGAAGAAACATTTTCAGCACAAAACATTGCCTTCAGAATACACAGCAACCAAAGTTAATAGCGCAACTGTTAACATCAATATCTGATAATGAATGGAAAGCATAATTTATAATGTATAATTCATAATGTATACACATTATGTCATATGGTAGGTGGAAGAGTGGGAAACTCTGGTTAAGTTGACAAATGCTCTATATGTGTCAAGAACATTCAGAGCCTAAAGTCACATCACTGTTCATGGGAAAGTTTTTTTTATTTATTTTTGATTTATATATGTTGTAATAACACATGAAAAAATATATTTTGCAAGTTCTCATTAAAGGCCTTTTAAACAGTTAACTTTTCACATTACACATGTTCAGTAAACATATGTATAAAAAAGAAGAGTATAAAACTTCTTGCAGAAATAGGTTTAGTTAAAATTATCTCCATACATTATGAATGCATAGCTCTAATTATGTAGACTTAAAATTAACATTTGACATACCAACTTAGTTTTAGGTAAAAATTAAATTTCAATATCACACAAATTACTAACTTGGTGAATCAAAGTCTTCTGGCTTATTAACATGATCTGTAACTAACTGTTGATGAAGAATCTCTAATAGGTCATCAAGCTTCACATCTTTCTCTCCACCAAGATGATGATGGAGTGCCTCTTGAAGGAGAGATTTTACTTGTTCAACTGATAACACAGAATCATCCGAATCTTTCTCAGCCTCAGGCTCTTCACAGGGAATGCTCTCTTGTTGGTTTCTCTCACATTCCATGTCCTGAACAGAATTTTATATATTTTAAAACTAAGTTACATTACAAGTAAAATCATGTAAATGTAAACACACATCTCGTACTTAAGTACTACCAAGTGTAAGGAATAAAGATTCTTACAAGTAAGGATAATAAAAATAAGATGTTTGTGTGTAAAGACATGTATGTAAAACACAAGACCATAATAAAGATTAAACAGCTTTCATATAAATTACTATTCTTTAAATATAAATGTAGACGTTTATAATTTATGCATGTAGAATAAGCAAACAATAAATTCTCTTTGATTTACCTTGATTTTTATATTCATTTAATACCTGATATAATTGTTGTTTGTTTGTTTTTAAATAAAGTTTTGTACTTTATAAGCTTGTATCCTGAAATGTAAAAACAACAAGGGAAAAATTCATTTTACAAAAATGAAGATAAGAAATGTGATAAAGCATCACAAATAAGACAGAAATTTAAATATCAACTCTGAACTGGCCTAATATAAAGCTTTTAGTATGAAAGCTAGATACTCCCCTCACATTTCAATCATATTTCCTTCTGTATTCAAAATGTTCGTAAACATTTGATTTTTATACAAAGAGATTTTAATCAACTTTAAAAGGGTAGAATAAATCTTTCCATATCACTTGACAATTTCATGGAATCCTGCTGAACCAATAAAAGATTAATAAAAACTGTACAGAACCAACTGCAAAAAGAAACAGTTGGGAAAATTAAAGGAAAAAATCAAAACAATGCACAATAAAGTAAATATATCACAGCACAAGAAGACAAAAATTATGATTTCCTGCAGTCATGTCACAAAGACAGAAATACACAGAACCTGTTGAAATGTATGCAATTTTGTATCATCTTCCTGGATAAATTAGACCTCCAAACCAATTGTCACTGTGAAATTAGTTTAAAACATATGCTCCTGTAGCCATACTTTAAATCTGTCTCTTGTTTTCTGCTCAGAGGTTATTTTTAGGTAGCATTTCAAAAATTATTTACTAACAAGAAAAGGTCCAGATAAATATTCAACTGAAAATAAAATACAAAAGCCTGAATAACAACTAGTACACAGTTTTATTAGTACATAGTTTCACAAGGGATATGACCTTATTACATTTTCTGCTACAAATTATCTTATTGTGCAATTAAATTAATGGCTAGGTTATAATTCTTTTGCTACTTTTTGGTTTTACAAATGTCCCATATTTGTGTGAAATAAATCAAAATATTGATGTGCACATATTAAACTGTATCATGTCTGTTCCATTCCTCAAAATAATGATGTGTTGCTTTGTTTTTTAGTAGATATGTTAACCTTTGTTAGAAACACAGTAGCTAAGCCCCTACTGCTTAGGTTTTGGTATTACAGATTTTATGAAACATTATACCTGACAGAATGAAAATTTAATCCTAATTACTTTCTCTTTATATTTCATAAAATCAATATCTTTCCATAGCTACATGAGTAATCTGGATCTTAGCTGTAGAAATTATCATGGGGGGTGTCAAATACTTCTGTGATGAATGTAGGATAAAATATAACTCCCATAACTTTTGCAATACACAATAACTCTGGAGAATATGGTTGGTGGATTAATGAATAGGATTATACCTTTTATGGAAAGAAAATGCAGTTCTATAAAAAATAAAAATCCTTTAGACTAGAACAGATCAGGCAACAATTTAACAAGACTCTAAAAAAATAAATATTCCAAATTTTTTATGACTCAATATAAGCCCTCGGTTTCAACTAATTCTAAGTAACAAATTTTATAGCTTTACTTGGGAATCCCATTTATAAGAAGCAAACTTATATTTTAAACATACATATTTCAGGGCAAAAATGTTTTCTAAAGATAAGTTTTATTAGTTAATCTGAATATAAACAGCCATGGTCTAGAAGAAATAACTTGCTGAGTTCAGTTTCGAGGCAACCCTATTTTTACATGCCAGAGTTTAAAAATCCAAAAATCTAAAGTACTGCATTACTATCAAACAATGTTCTCAGAGGTGTGATGCTTTTGTAAGTTATCACAAACTAATATAATTTATTGACTGAACACTGCTTAGTAAAACTGAACTGATGGAAAGAATAAAGAGTGAGTTAAGTAATTTGCAAATGTGCTGGTCTAAGAGGGGGTATAATGCCTGCTTTGTAAAAGAGGCTGAGATTAGATCTTCAAAAATTTAAATTGTAAGGTGCATCAAGGGATTCTTCTCAGGGTCTATAAAAGGCTTCATTTCCAAAGTTAAATGAATGTCAATTGAGAATTTTTCAAACAATGAAAGAAAATGTGAGGTTTGGCATATGTAGAAATTTCTCTCTCTATGATACTCCTTGTGCAACATCATTCTTTCATATTAACTATTAAACATGAAAAGATCCAAAAATCTACGTGTCTCACTACTGCACATCTCATGCAACCAGGGTAACTGATTCATATACATTCAACAAAACAACACTAAAGTAAACTACTGCTGTGTATAATTATAATGATATTTTAATGGCTGGAGACGGCTTAAATGTGTAATGAAGAAATACTTTAATATA
>NW_013666520.1:123593-146129 GCF_000517525.1 Limulus polyphemus
TATATTAAAGTATTTCTTCATTACCCATTTAAGCCGTCTCCAGCCATTATTAGTCTCAAAGTGGGTTCCTTGTCATCGAATAATGATATTTTGTATACACTTTTGCCTTATTGCTATACAGAGGTTGAGTGTGTTACATTAAAATTATTTTACAGCCTTATAGTTATTACAGTCCATGTCACCACCAGTTATGCTCTATCAGAGAACACTGTAAATCTCACAAATAATCCTGCAGCATAGTTTCCATTTCAAAAAGCTCCATTGTAAGGCTGTCATGTCCAAAGCAAACCTTTCCTCCCTGTGCTTTCCATAAGTCACCTAGTGTAAAAGGGCAACAGTTTCCCAGCACCTGTTTCAACAGATCAATCTTATAGAAACCAAAAGGCAAGCATTTGATATGTGACTATATGGAATATCATGAATACCAGCTTCCTTAACCAGCTGCTTGAGGTATGCGATGACTAAACAGATATATCATGGAAGCAGCTTGTACACATGAGTTGTGTTGTTTTTCCATGTGGATATCTTTGTATATTATGTTGCCTTCTATTGCCTGGGACATGTAGACAGCTTTTGCCACTGTCCTTTGTGATCAAGGATTCTCACACTATACTTTGCTTACCACAGTTGGGATATAACTTGTTCCAGATCTCTTTCTGGATGGTCCTGGTACCCCGAGTTGATCCATACTCCTTTGTTTTTCAATGGCGTTAAGTATAAGGAATATTCCCATCTTGGAAGTTTTAAGTCTCAGATCTGAAAACATCTTTCTGATTTGAGTGCATGAATATCTTACACTGGAAATTGTGGTTACATACTCTTCCCAAAAGCAATACATTTTTAGTGGCATCACACTATCTACAGAATGCCAAATAATGTTAAAATGTAGTTCTGATATTTTTTGTTCCACTATAAATTAATATTGCCTGTGGTTATTACATGACTCACTGAGTTGAACACTTAAAATCACTTTAATATAATGTACTCAACCCTCTGCAAAATGTGGGAAATCTATCAGATATTTTTGGGAAGCTTAACCACCAAATAACTGAAACTAAGTAAGATATATTAAACATAAAAAAACTGTGTTATCTTTAACCATGCTAACCATACAGCATTGAATCAGTGTTAGAAAAAATTTAAAATTCTAACACCAATTTGTTTTAATGTCACCCCTATTACAATAAGCACAAACATGTTATTAATACTGTAAGGTGTATTATTATTATTCATAATTTTGGTATTACTTGAACAAGCTAAATTGTGTTAGTTTTAAAAAATGAATAACGAGAACACATATGTAACCAAAAACTGTATAATGTGTCTTCCAGTTAGTGTCAAACAAAACAATAAAAAACTGTTTACACAAGTTCCCCATTCACAGTGATTCAGACAGACTGTTCACAGATCTGGTTAGCCTATGGCTGGTTTCATCAATACCCAGCTGGCTCTCTATGCAGAATATCATCTGACACACAATAAAACCAACAGAGGAAGTAAATAATTTAAATTTACAGTGAATGTATCATTTATATTGTAAGAACTCCTGCCATTACATCCAACTGAGATATAGATAGTAAAAAAAAAAAAAATTAAAAGGGTATGCAGGATGTGGCAGATTTACATATAGGCAGGAATTTTTGCATAATATATCCACAATTTCACATTAACACAAGATCTAAGCAATGTTCACCAATTTTAATTATTCAATAGTTTTATTTCAGGAGGAAATTAATTTGTTTTGCTATTTTACAAGATTATATGATAGTTTTGCATAAGTTAATCTGTAGGTTCTATCATGCAAACCATCTTAAAGAATTCCTTGTTAATGCATGACTAAACCTAAATATACATTAACACATCATAATTCATACACACTGAATTCCAATATGCTACTCCTAGTAACCTTTTTTGCAATATATTTTTGTTTTAAAATTGTACAAGTCAAATATTCTGGTAGAACTGTTATGGTGTTGTCTTTCTTAAATTTCTGAGAATTTTTTTCTCATATGGTGGTATTAGATTTCATTACTTTCTGGACTGCTGAATTTATTCTGTATACTTCTTTTTCTTTTTTCTGATAGGTTGTACATTTTGTTTTCAGTTGCTATTTCTAATGTGGGTATATTGTTATGTGTTGAGGTAATTAGGCCTCATCAGCACCGGATATGTCAGATGTAGCGTGACTGACATATCCTCCATTGCTTTCACTCATGGGTCCCCAGAATTACTAGCATACATTTCTCCCATTGATACTGCAGATACTTGACCAGCTCTGAGAACAAGAAAACTAGCTAGCTGGTTTGCGAGTTCTCGTGAATGACAGTAGAGTTAATTAACATAAATATTAATAATAAATAACTGATGTTAAAATAAAAATAAAATAAATAATGTGTTATTACTTCTCACCATAAAAATCCAATTTGTAAATGACTTAAGTTAAATTAATCATAATTACACTTCACTTGCTTAATTTGGTTTACACCATTAAATTTGTTGTTCATGTAAAACATGATATATATTTTGTGCCTTGACCACTACTATTGCCTGAGAAACCTTCCTAGCACTGGATATAGCAGTTATAGTGTTTGACATATTACAACATACTCTTTTTACTCTCATGCATAGGTTCTTAGAAATACTAAATTGGCAACTGCTTTTATGCTTTCTGAAATGTCATTTCAAATAACACAAAAAAAGAAAGCACTATTATTTATAGTAAATGAATTCTGAAATACACACTTTATATCCAATGCTTAACATTGTCAGGGACTCTTGATAAAAAGTACAAGAAACTGCTCTAATAGTCCTCTTTTTCAGTAATGGCTTCTTTCTTACCACTCGCCCATACAGGTCAGCTTTGTGTAGGGACTGGGATATTGTTGATGTATGAACACTGACTCCCATCTCAGACATGGAACTTTGCAAATCTTTCAAAGTTACAGTTGGCTTCACAATGGCATCCCTAACCAAATTCCTGCTTATCCGGCTGTTTAGTTTGAAGGGCGGCCTGATCTGGATATTGACTGGATGGTAAGAAGCATATTCCACTTTTTAATGATGGACTTCACCATACTCAAAGGGATAATCAGCGACTTTGAAATTGTCTTGTAACCTTCTCCTGATCTGTGCTTCTCTATCACTTTATCCCCGACTTGTTTGGATAGCTCCTTGTTCTTCATGGTGGGTTTTTTGTATCACTATTCGAGTTGTGGCTTGAACAAATGCATTTACTCTAAAGTCAAGTTAAACCACTTTGATTACACACAGTCAGACATAGACCATTACAGTAATTTTGTGACCTTTCAAACTAATCTATTGCACCTAAACTGATTTAGGGTTGAATATTTATGCAACTGAGAATATTCTAATTTTCTTTGAAAATCTAACTTACTTAGATAATATCAGCATTTTTTTAGCTTTCTCTGTTCAGAGTAGATTGTGTAGATTCTAAATATAAAGTCCCATTTTAAACTTTCATGATTGCAAGCTCAGATGACAACAACATGTGGAAACTTTGCAGGGGAGAGAGTACTTTTGCAAGGCATTGTATATTGTTGGACCTCGATAATTTGCCATGAGTGAAACAATGACAGACAAGTCTACCTAACTTCATTATCATTTAAGAGAGTGTGATAAAAAGAATTAACAAAGATCATGATCTACTGTTAGAAACTTTTACGAGAAAAAAGGTTATTTTAACCATATGTAAAGCTGGTGAGGCATCATTTGGTGTATCATAGGCAGTTTAGTTATCTTTATTACAGAAGGATAAGATGAGCTACTAAAGTAATAGCAGTTGAAAACATTTGGTCTATGGGGAGCTTAAAGATTTAAAAATGTTGTCTCTTATACATAGAAGTGACTTGATTTAGGTGTTTACTTTTTATTAAGGCTTGGTGTGTTAAAATTAAAAATAAACTACCAACATCAAGTTAAATATAAGGAGAAATAAGTTTAAGTTTTGGAAACCAAGATTACTCTTTGAATTTCAGTAAAACTACTTTTGTCAGTTGGAAAAATGAATAATAGTTTCTTTGATAATGTGGTATGTGCTATTTATTTACAGTTAATATTTTCCTACACTGAAAATAGATACTTACTTCCACTCACATAATAGATATTTGTTCAGTGCTGCCCTCTATAAGCAAAAAGGTTTTTGCTCACCACTAGACTTACAACTTCCACCTACCTCACATTTCTACATGGTTCAGCTGTGATGTAGCATGGAAATAAGCATGTGACAATCTTCCACCGATAGGAGGTAAGGATCTATCGAAAATATATTTTCAGTGTAGGAAAATATTAACTTCTGATACAATATCTTATCTCTACTCACATAATAGCTAGAATCCCACAATGACGTGGTGGAGGGATCAGTGCAAAATGTACCTAGATGAGCACCCTTTGGAAATCATCCAAAGAACACCCAGTGAGTGTGGATTCTCTTGTTAGAGAAACACACTCATGGGAGACCATACCATATCTGAACCAGATATACTCTTCTCTCTCGATGAATGAATGAATGTGTCACTAAATGGGCTGTAAAAAACCACATGCAAGAATTAGCCATACGTGCATAGGGTATAGAGTGAATAGGGCCCATAAGGTCATAGTCGGGAGGTTAACTCCAACCCAAAGCCAGTGAAACCAGAAATGGATCATCCCATCCACGGTATGAGGAGGGTTTTAAACCACCTTTATTCAGACTGTAAACAGGAGGTCAGCTCCAGTCCAAAACCAGCATATCCGGTAGGAGCAGGGACCTCAAACAACAGTAGTTGGATGTGCCCAGGGTGTAGAGTGGCTAGAACAGATTGGACAATAACTGTAGGTAAACTGTGGTACCAGGAATGGATCAACTGGACCATGATAGGAGGAGGGTCCTTTACCATTTTCATCTCCAACTCAGGAACCAGATGAGAAGGATCACTTCCGTTCCGAGAACCCAAGCTATCCTGTGTGCATACCACCCAACACAACCAAGACCTGTCTCCTCAGTCCAAAACCATGCGGCATTGGGAATGTATCATCCAGTAGAAGGAGGGTATCATGTTAGCTGGTTCAGCTCCAACCAATACCAGTTGCCCAGGTACTGACATCTAGGCAGCAGTAGGAAGGAGGGTTCCCAGTTGAAGGGGAGAACTTCATTTGATGAAAAAATCCAGTCCAAAACCATATGGCACCAGGAATTGTACATCAGGTCTGCAGTAGGAAGATAGTCACACCATCTACACCAACAAAATACCACTGCCCTACTCTCAGCTGAGTGGGATTGAGCACACTCAAGAGGAAGCCTACATGGTCCACCACTCCAGCAGCTAAAAGCTGGTAAGTGGAAGGACTCCCATACTCCACTGGAAGAGGGTGGGAAGATAGTGCATTGGAGAGTCCAGAAGAACACAGCATTGGAGAAAGTGCAATGGGGACCGTAAAACCCTGTTTTCAAAAGCAGTCCATTTCTGATTTATACAATTGAAGGAGCAGCAGGAATAGGCAGCAATCCCCTTCTGCTTTACTCATGCTAATCCATGAGTGTACAGTCTGGGACAGACATACTTATGACACAAAACACCATGACGAAGAACTTACTAGTGGTCTTTCGGAACACCCCATCTGAACAGTGGGTGTTAATGACCTTATTAGCAGTACAGTTCGGATTTAAGAATAAGTATATCTGGATAGACATCACTCTTCACAAAGTAGGATACAATATAGGAAAAAAGTGTGACCCTGTAAGAAAAAGAAAGAAATTAATAAACATACCAAATAACATTTGAACTAATGTGTGTAGTATGGCTACAGGCATAATGCGATATCCGGATGAGAACAAAATGGCCGCCCAAGGGAGCTAATGGGAGATGAATGTGTTGGGTGTGGTCCACCTGCCAGTCTGGATGATTTCCCCCAAATGACAACATAAATGAACATCCAGGGAAAGGTAAGATGTCTAATCTCATGTGATGATCCCTGTATTAGGGAGTCAAGAAATAAGGATGAATATGCCAGCCTAATTTGTTGGTGAATCCAACCTGTAAGGGTGGTGAGTGAAACATCATTTAGAGGGGAAGGGAACCATGGAAGAAAGACGTGCAGGCAATATAACATCTGAGTTCACATAAAAGACATGTAAAACTATCCAGACCCAAATAGTATTAGGGTGAAGTTTGAAATTAATAAACTGCAGTGAGATTACCACTGTTTAAAATGATATGAAAAACAACCAAGTTGTTTAATAAACAGCAAAAAAAACAACAACTAGACAGTGTGAAAAACAAAAAATGTAAATTAAAGTACAATCAAGAGTGAAAATTAACACATCTTAATACTACTGTTCCAAATTAAGAAGTGAAGATTGGGTTCTACAGTATAGAAGGAGAATTTGTCATGCTCCTATTGGTGGAGAGTTGTCACATACTTATTAACATGCTAAAATGCAGCTGAACTACCTAGAAATGTAGGGTAGGTGGGAGTTTCAAGGTTAGTAGCGACTAAAACAATTTGCACATATAAAGGGCAGCACTGAATGAGAAAAGCTATTATGTGATAAGTGGTAAGATATCGTATAGGATTCGCCTTATGTTAAACATTTGTCAGATACATATACACTGGCTGACGAGTTTATTAGGATCTAAACTAATAAAAGGTTGGGCTACTTTTCACCTGAATAACAGCCATGACACGGTGTGACATAAGATCCAAGAATTACTGAAAGTTGCCCCGAAGATTTTTGTTTAATCAATCATGAATATCACATGCAATTCAGGAAGCAAGATATGCAAATGATCATGATGGCAAATGCACCTTTCAACTTTATTCCACAGATGCTTAACCCATTAAGTTCTATGGCTCAGCTGCACATATATATAACTATAACTCTATGCAAATGACTAAAATTACCATTTTATTGTGATTGATGGCAACTCAGTTTTATCTGCGAGTCAGAAAACAAAAACTGAGTTGCTCCTGCCACAGTTAATGGGTTAAGTGGATTGAGATTCAGGGATTTCAATGGCCAAAGAAAATGCCTAAAGTTTCAGTCATGTTTCTTTAACCATGCATCCACAGTTTAGGCATGGTAAATGAGAACATTGTCACCTCAGAAGTAACTGCCCTTGAAGCACTGCTGAATGCACTTTACCAGAAATGATGCTAAAGTCAGATGTGGCATTCATTTTGTCTTTTAAGTGGACCAAAGCACCAAGACTACACTTAGAAAACATGCTCAAACCATAATCCACCACCAGAGGTCTGGACAGTTGGGACCACACAAGATGTATTGAATGATTCATGTGACTTTCTAAAATCTCTCTTCTTCCATCTGTGCATGAAAGGGTAAACATGACTCATCAGACAACATCACTTTTGGCCAGTCCCCATTGGTCCAATGTTTGCACTCCTTAGATCTATCAAAATGTGTTTTATTGTTGGTAACTGAGATAATGATTTACACAATGGCCTGGTACTACCATATTCATTTGTTGCAATGATTTCTCAAAGTACATCTGGAAAAGGATGTGAATTGCCCTACACTGAACATTTCTATCAGTTGATCCATTGTTCTATGATGGTTGGACTTTATCATCCTGTGAAAAAGCTTTCTCCTCTTTCTATCTCTAAGTATTTGTGGCCACATTCACACACACATCACCACCCCCAGCCAATGTATTCACCTTTTGTCATTGCTGATAAACCCAAGTGACTGGTGTTTTGGGGTAGTCTACCGACGAAACTGTCATGGTCACTGTGGTACCTGGTAGACATGCACCCACTATCATGTCCTTTTTTGAATGCTATAATAGTTTTGCCTCTCTCCATACCTATTCAACTGATTACAAACGTGCTTGTCCTAATCATGTATAATGCTGCAGAAACCATCCGAAAGATGATGAGATTGAACGAATTTGCATCTGCAGCTCAGGTCAGGTCAGGCCCAAATGTGAAAGAGTACATAGGTCTTAATAAAGTGGCCAGCCAATGTATATCTGCAAAGAACTATATTTGGTTATGATGCTTTGATCAGTGTCTTGAAAGAGCAGGTGTGACCTCACTGGTAATGATTGTCTGTCACATTTTTACGTAATGTGAGACTAATTAACAGAGTGAAAATATAAACTTTCATTACAGACATATTTATGTGAAAATTATTTCTCTTGAAGTAAATCTAACTCGTATGAAATTCCTGAGTGAAACCTTTTCTGCAAAGAAAATGTTTTCTGATGGATACTACAGTTTCACGAGGCATTTCTAAACTGTTGAAGCTCAAGTTACTTTATTAAATCATTAAGCTATCTATAAATAAATACTGAAATACTACTTACACTGACAAGTTGAACAATATCCCACTCTGCTTGGGAAAGAGAATTTTCTTGACATGGTAACAATGTTTTGGATCTTTCTGTGTCCATTGCTTTGGATTTTAAAATTGCTTTTTATAGCTCTTTAGAAAAAACAGCTCCTTGTGTTTGAAATGTCCTTATTCTTGATACACTCTAAACAAACAAAAATTCAACTTCAGAAACTAAATAATCAAAGTGAAATAACTGTAACTTGCATAACAAAATCCAGATATAAAATTTTTTTTAGCAAAAATGGGATTTCAATAAAAAAAAAGATTTGAACATGAAAAACTTCTTAATGAAACCTGATGTCACACATGGCTCTGTGTAAAAGTGACCTTTATATGGAATAATTCATTTCTTCCCCCAGTATTCACAGTACAGAGTACATGTTATTTATGAAGAATCTCTAAGGTATTATTAAGATAGTTTGAAGATAAAAATAGTTATTGATGACTCTGAAAACACACATAACTTAAGAATTTAGTCAATATAATAAAACACCAATTGAAAACCTATTTAATTTAAAGATAACATCAGAATTAAATGTTATTATTTATACATTTACTATCAAACATGCTCTGACAATATGAGTAGAAAGGTAATGCACGCAAAATAATGAAAAAGTGCACAAATATAAAGAAAATTAATGGTTCAAAGTTTATGTCTGCTGTACTTCATAAAATCAAGATGATACCAATGACTGTTTCACAACTTATACTTTTAGTGTCGCTGAATAAAACATGTTAATCATTATTCAAGTATGCTGTACAATCCATTAAATGTTGATCTGCCTGGCCAACTTAGGAAATATTATTGCATCTGATAAATAGACATAAGCCAGGTTTTATATAAATATGTAAAAATTAATGTTCTTTAATAATAAGTTGGTAAACAATGATTTATAAGCATACTTTGCTTATGAATCATTATTTGCAAACTTATTATGTTAGCATAATGTGCTTCTTTACTCAAGTACCAACACTGTTTAGCATAAAATTATTGTAGAATCATTTATCTTTGGGATTTTTATGAAAAATTCACAACATAAAGATGCAAGAAAGCCTAGATATTTCTAGATTTAAATTTCATATACATGTTAAAATGAATGTTGTTTGGTATCAAATTATTGTAGCATGATTTAGCTTTCAGACTTAAATTACACAACATAAAGAGATAAAAAAGCTTAACTATTTCAAGATTTAGAGACTAGAAATGAGCATACATTTGTTAAGTGTATTTTACACATACATGATTTTTTCACAATTGTTCAGTAAATTTTAAAATCCTATCATCGCCAAAAGCTTCCTTTCTCTTTATCTTAAGCTAAAAATAAAAACTTGAATGTTAGGCCAAAATTAAGTCAGCATTAAACAATGATCAGCAAAAACATTTTTCAGATTTTTTGGAAAAATGTATATCTTATTCTCTTAACACTAAATGTGATATTTATGAAACACTGAGAATGTCCTATCCACTTAAGAAAATAACTCAAAGTTATAATCTTCCTATACTGAAAATATTTTTCCAATGGGTAGTTACCTCTTCTCACATAAATAGCTTTTCTCATTCAGTGCTGCCCTCTACATGCAAATTTTTTTTGCATGCCACAAGCCTTCAGCTCCCATGCAACAAATTTCCACTAATAAGAGTGTAACACACTCTCCTTACACGTGGCTCCCTTTATTTGATTCTACCAAACTATCACTTCGAGTTTTGGGAGAAAATGGAAGCACCGGTTTACAGTTGGAAGTGTGAGAGGATGTAAGTACCCATCAGAAATATCTTTTCAGTACAGGAAAATTACAACTTCTGATACGGTACATTACCTCCGCTCACATAAGTAGCTAGAATCCCAGGTGGAGGGACCAATGCAAGGGGAAAACAAAGGAGCATTCCTTGAAAGCATCCGAAGAACACCCTAAAAAGTAGATCATCAAAGTAGAGGATTAGAGGATCACACATGGGAGACCGCGCCACATCTGTACCAGGTATACTCTTTCCCAGTGTGGAATTAAGTGTCACAGACATGGGCAAAAAAAGGGAGGAGCACATTCATACAGGAGAGAACAAGGCGAGATAAGGATCTGAACCACCAAATTACAAACCCCAATCCCATAGAGTACTGGAATGTGGGTGAAAGTAAAAGGATGTGCACCTAGGTGTAGAGTGGTTAGGGCATGACGGATCGTACCTGGCAAGTCAACTGTATCCAAAACCCAGCCGCCACGAACCAACATTTACGTGGGGGGTAGGATGAGGATCATACCATTGGTAAGTCAACTACAATAAAAAACCAGCCACCGGGAACCAACATCCATGTGGGGGTTGGAAAGAGGATCATACCATCTTCACTTCAAGTTCAGCAGAATAGAGGGAGTCACCAACCAACCACTCCATAAACGGGACACATGATAACAATGTGATAAATTGTTTGACTGATCCAAAAACCCAAAATCCAGGCTATTGGCATAAGAAAGACATCTCGGCAGTGGAAACAGCTCACTCAAAATTATCTGACAGGAACTGCCCCAGTACAATAACATTCTCATTACATGAAAACATTGAGGGATAGCATAAGAGGAAGAACTGCATTAATCTACATGTCCAACAACTGTGGCCCACAACAGGAGTGGAAGGAACAAGAGTATAATTGAGTGATACACAGAGACACCAATAGGACATATGTGAGAACTTGGGTTAATTGGTTCAGTTCTGAATACAAAACCCAGCCACTGGGAACCAACATCTATGCTGGAGTAGGATGAGGGATCCCAATCGAAGGGGTAAACTGCATTTTGATGGCTCAGTCCAAAGATAAAATATCCCCTCAGATAAACCCATATAGAGATGGAGCATCAGATTGGAGGTCATCTCATCATCTACTCCAGCAGAACACCACCCTCCTACTCTCAACTGAATGGTTGTAACATTATTTGTATTATATATCAATACCACATTCAAGAGGTTGCCTCCATGGTCCACCATCCCAGTAGCTTGGAACTGGACAGTGTTAAGGACACCTGTACTCCACTGGAAGCAAAATGGGGGAGAATATTTGGTGGCAAGTCTGGAGAAATGTCAACACCAGAGATAGTACAATGGATAACCATGAAAACCCTAATTTGAAGGCATGGCAGGGCTGGGCAGCTATCCCCTTCTGCTTTGCCCATGAAGTCCACAAGTGAGTGGGCATATTAAAGAAGTAAATATATTGCTAGGAAAAATCTACAAGCAATCTTGAGGAACACCCCATCTCAACAGTGAGCATTTTATGGCCATGGAAATTAGAAATATGCAGTCAACATGACCTGACACTGCAGATTTGACTATTTGAAGCATATCTGATCAGGAAACACTCACCACAGAGCGGGATCCAGACAGTAAAAAAAAGAAAAAAAGGAAAAAGCCCCTGAAAAAGAAGATATATATATATATATACATACATATAAAAGATAATTTACCAAATGACAGTCCCACCAAAGTCTGAAGAATGGCTACAGATGGAAGACGACAACCCGAAGATGAAGACACAGCTATCCAATGCAGATTGTGGGATATGAACGTATGTGGGGTTGTCCACATGCTCTGCTGAAGAATTTCATCCAAGGGAAGATGAAAATGAGATGCCAGAGAAAAGAAAGGTGACTGATCTGATAAGAAGACACCTGGAACAAATTACAGGAAGAAGATATGGAATAATAAGCCAATTGAATCAAAAGCCAAACCCAACTAGTCAGGGTGGAAGGAGAAAGGTCACAGAGGATGTCTGCCAAGGAATGAATAGGTGGAAACGGGCATGACAAAAGGAAGCCGTGTGAGCAACATAACAACAAAAAGTATGAATGGGACATAGTAGCCAATCCAGATCTGACAGAGAACAAAGTTAGAAATGGGAGTATGTGAACTCGTTAAGGAGGAGGATCCACCCTCCCAAGCCACTGAAGTTTTGGGAAGGAAAGATTGATTCCAGCTCAGAAGGGAAGCATCCGTTAAGGTGGGAGAAAGCAGAACACTCACCAATGTGTGCTCCTTGTCCAACCACAAATGCAGATTGCCTACAAGGGAAGGAGAAAGGGGAGTAGGAGCCTCCAATGGATCCTGCACAAGATTCCATTGGCCATGCAGAGCCCACTGAAAAGACCTCATATACACTCAACCCAAGGGAATAAGGGCTTCCATGGAAGACCACATTCCTAAAAGCAATAGAACCTCATGAGCTGTAAAGGATGGACTAGTAAGGGCATGGAGAACTGAAAGCTCCATTGAATGAATCTGAAGAGGAGAAGGTTGAGCCCAATTGAGGTGAGTGTTCAAAAAGACACCCAAATGGACAATATATTGGATACGTATAAGGAATGATTTCTCCAATCTGATTAACCAACTCACATGAGATGCCTCCAGGAGCAGCAGATGAGTGTGGACTCCTGTTCAGAATGAGCTAACAGAAGCCAGCCATCCATGTAATGATGTAAGCATAACCCCCAAGCATGCAAATGTGGGCAAAAGCCTTGACCATCTGACAAAAGACGTACAGACCGAAGCAATCCTGGAGGGCAGGGCAAAAAATTGATAAACAACCCTGTGATGAATGAACCGAAGATAGCACCTCAACTGACGAGATATCAGGACATGCAGATAAGCATTCGCAATGTCTACCTTTGTCATCCACAAACCTGGAGAAAAAGCCCACCTGAGGGTGAGAAAAGACTCTATGGTAAATCGGGGTAGAACAAAAAATTTGATTGAGGCACTACAAATCCATCACAGGCTGCCAGTGCTGGTTTTCTTGGGTACCACAAACAGCCTGGAATAAAAACCTGGAGAAGGATAATTGACAGGTTCGATGGCCTGCTGGGCAAGAAGATCTTGTACCGCCCCAGACAGATGTTGACTGGTGGTAGGATTCTGAGGCACTGGAAAGGAAACAGGTACCTGAGACAACTGAGGAGGGGAAAGAAAATGGATGACAAGTCCCTCAGATAATACCTGAATAGCCCACAGATCTGTGATGAAAATTCACCAAAGGGGAACAAAATCGGTCAAGTGGACCCCCACTGGACTGGAACCAACCACATAGTTGAATAAGATGACAAGATGGAAAACCCCTGGAGGTATGAACAGGCATGGGCTGGGAAGTAAGTGGATGGGAAACAATAATATGAGCATGTCTAGGCTTTAAATGAGACAAACAATCCATGAAAGAAGAAAGTGTATTTTGTTGTTACACCAACTCCAAGTGGGATACCAAAGTCTCAAGAATACTGCCAAAAATATACAACTGTAGTAAAGGGGTCATACGTAAGTCTTGTAGATAAGTAGACAGTAAACGAACCTGGGACAAAGCAGCATACCTCCCCATGATATCCCAACAACAGAGAAACCATGTGTGTAAGAATAGAGCTGAAGAAGGAAAATATGTCAACGTGGAGGTAATCGGGGAGAGGTTATCCTGCAAAAAACCCTCAGGATCTCTGTGGATCGCCTTGGAAAGGAAGTGGATGGTAGACAAGTACTGTAAGAGAGTGGATAGGGTAAGACGAAATTGAGAAAATTGGGTGTGGGATAAATGTACAGAATTATCAGGGTCTGACACACACACACACACACACACACACAGGCAAAAGTGATTCTAAGTGTTAAGAATTGAGAAACAGACATTCATCCCGATGGTAGGCCAAGGCAAACTGATATGAAGCCTGTAGAAGGCAAGGCATGCTGGCACCATCAACCATTTGAAAAACAAAATGTTCAGCATGAATCCTAATATCCAGGGAAGGGACAAAACAAAATACTGAGAGGAGGAGGTGTCATGTAACAAAGAAGGAAAGGGATTAAATGATGTCAGGGGAAATGGATAAAACAGAACATACCTGAGAAATTATATCTAAAAAAAGCCATATTAAGCTTAACTAATTCCACAGTAGGTGCACAGGAATAACTGTCAAAATTAGATGGAGGAAAAAGGTGCTCCTTCCTTATTTTCCCCGTCTGGAACACTTAATTCCACACTGAGCAAAGAGTATACCTGGTACAGATGTGGTGCAGTTTCCTATGTATAATCCTCTACTTTGAGGATCTACTCTTTTAGGGTGTTCTTTGGATGCTTTCAAAGAATGCTCCTTTGTTTTCCCCTTGCACTGGTCCCTCTACCTGGGATTATAGCTACTTATGTGAGAAGAGGTAAGGTACCGTATCGAAAATTATAACTTTCCTATACTGAAAACATATTTCTGATGGGTACTTACACCCTCTCACACTTCCAACTGTAAATCGGTGCTTCCATTTTCTGCTAAAACTCAAAGTGATAGTTTGGTAGAATCGAATACAGGGAGTCACATGTGTCAGGAGAGTGTGTTGCTCTCTTATTAGTGGAGGTTCGTTGAATGATGATTACATTCAAGATGCAGTTGAACCAGTTGATTATAAGGTATGTGGGAGCTCAAGGCTTGTGGCATGCAACGAGAATAGCTATTTATATGAGAAGAGGTAATGTACCATATTGGAATCCAGTATCGATCAATTAGATACTTATCAATTCCACCTTTAAATATACTGCATCTACCACATCTGAAGGCAACTCACTCCAAAGGCTAACCACCCTGTTAGAAAAGTAAAACTGTCTAAGCTGAAGGTGACTCCTGCCAAAATTTATTTTAGTATTCCCTTGTCTTACCATTCTCGGCATGAATAAAAGATGATGCAACTGAATACTTTCAATTCCCTCAATAATCTTGAACACATCAATCAGATCCCCTCTAACACTTCTTTTTTCCCCAAAAAAATTTCTTAATTTGTCATTGTATGATAACTTTTTCACCCCAAGTATCATCATACTAACTTTCTTTTGAATCCTTTCCAAAATTCATAGTCCTTCTGAAGGTAATGAACCCAAGACTGAGAGTACATTATACTCCAAATACATTATCTGTAAACACAACCAAATATCCTACTTACCCTTCTATTAACAACAGCACATTGTTTGGATAGCTTAAGAGATTGATTAACCAAAATACCAAGTTTATTTTATTCCATAATGCTATTAATATTATACTTAAGGTTTACACTATTATAACCCACTAGAATTAAAAGTCATCTGCCAGTTAGAAGACACTACAACAGGTATCAAAATGTTAAACAGAATTATGAAAACAATAATACTATACTATCCGAATACATTTTCTAGTTTCATTCTTATTATAATTATCAAAAGTTTTATTTTAAAACTGACTGATGTTATTAAAATGTTTATGCTGTTTGGCTGTGTAAGCAGTAAATTTAAGTGAGTTTAAGAGAAAGCTTGATAAGTATATGAATGATAAGGGCTGGCTTTAAGATTTATTTATTAATAGTTTTAGTTTAGTTTAGAGGATAAGGCAGGAGAGATGGATCAATAGGTCCCAAAACATGTTATGTTAAATTTAGTCTACTTGTAGAATATCCAAAATACTAAGTTTTCATTTTGGCTAGGTATGTGTTTGCCTGATAAAAAAATTGAGTTATGATTATTTGTTTCTCTTGGTTGATTACAAAACATTTGATTAACTGTACAGTTATAGATACAAAATCTAAGGCTCAAACACTGTCATTAACACACTTATGAAAATGTAAAACAGTACTGAATTGTCTAGAATAACACATCTGGAAAGGTGTACATAATATAGATGAAACAGGTGAGTGAGAAATAAATACGCCATTGTCTCGAAGCATTCAGCAAAGCACAAGCTTAACGTATAACTTTACAAATATCCAGTATCCCATATACCATTGCACTTGTACATGGTGTTTGACATTAGACAGTGCATTACTGTTTGCAGGTTTGAAAGTCAAGATATAGAGATAAATAGGAACCATAAAAAATGAGAAACAAATGAATAATAGAAGGACAGTTGAACTTTCAAGATCTTTTATAAACCTCCTTAGTTGTAAAAAACACAATCTAGCATTTTTCTATTCCCAAAACCATCCACAAAAGATCTGAAAGTACCTAAGTTAACATTACATGCTACTGTTGCCACAATTCACTCCACACAACTGAATACCAAAAGGGTGAAAAAAGTTTTTCTGACAGTGTCCCTACAATTTCTAACTTTCAAGTCATCATTCCTAGCCTCTTTTTTTCCCATATATAAAAGGTCTGCCTATACAAGGAGAAAAATTTCAAGTGTTTAAATACTGTTTGAGACCAAGATTAATTGCAGTACATGTAGCATCCTCAAAATAATGGGCACAGTGGCCTTTTGTCATATAGATCTTTCAATATTTTTATGCAATGGTAAATAATTAACAGCTATATAAGAATTTTAAATACTGAAATTTTTATATGAAAATTATTCCTCCTGCACTTAACAGAGCTCATCCTAAAATTCCCAAACTAAACCTTCTCTACAAGCAAAATGGTCTCTGGCTCATACCACAGTTTCATGTAGCACTTCTATATCGGTGGTCTCTGGCTCATACCACAGTTTCACGTAGCACTTCTATATTGATGGTTTCTGGCTCATACCACAGTCTCATGTAGCACTTCTATATTGATGGTCTCTGGCTCATACCACAGTTTCATGTAGCACTTCTATATCGATGGTCTCTGGCTCATACCACAGTCTCATGTAGCACTTCTATATCGATGGTCTCTGGCTCATGCCACAGTTTCATGTAGCACTTCTATATCGATGGTCTCTGGCTCATGCCACAGTTTCATGTAGCACTTCTATATTGATGGTCTCTGGCTCATACTACAGTTTCATCTAGCACTTCTATATCGATGGTCTCTGGCTCATACCACATTTTCATGTAGCACTTCTATATCGATAGTCTCTGGGATATAGAAGTGCTACATGAAACTGTGGTATGAGTATAGAAGTGCTACATGAAACTGTGGTATGAGCCAGAGACCATCTTGATGGTCTCTGGCTCAAACCACAGTTTCATGTAGTACTTCTATATTGATGGTCTCTGGCTCATACCAGTTTCATGTAGCACTTTTATATTGATGGTCTCTGGCTCATACCACAGTTTCATGTAGCACTTCTATATTGATGGTCTCTGGCTCAAACCACAGTTTCATGTAGTACTTCTATATTGATGGTCTCTGGCTCATACCAGTTTCATGTAGCACTTCTGTATTGATGGGGCTTGGGTTTGTTTATTCAATCAAAAAAAAAACTCCTATGCTACAGAAATGCATAAAAATTATGTATGTGTGTAAGGATATGGAAGTTCAGCTCTCCTATAAACACTGAATAATGCCCATGTAAGATTAGAAACTTTTCTATCAATTCCTTCAAGACTGAATCTTAAGTCAGAAGTACTATGCAAGATATGATATGTTTTTCAATATATTTAGTAATAATAAAGGCCAAAAAATGTACAACATTTAAAAAAAATGGTTGTACACTTCTTAAGAGTTGTTAGTTTTTGGAGGTTATGATGAAATGAGGTGATGAAAAAAATAGAGGAAAGTGAAGGAAAATTAGAATTCTGAAATAAAATCTCAACTTATTAGTCAAGTAAACAGCAAACAGTGTTAAGAATAAAATTTGTACATGTAATTCAAAACATTTCCTATAAAGTTCAATACTTCACTCTTTGTTAACATGATAACAAATCATAGTTTATCAAAGTGATCTGGAAATTCAACAACTAAAGTACATCATGTATATTCAAAACATTTAAAGCAGTTCCCAACTATTCACACAAAATATTAATGTGCATATAAGACAGACAAAAGACTAATGACACAAAAATATATTTTTAGGAATTCAGTTCCAACCAATCAAATATTCTATAGTTACTTGTGTTTATGATGTTTTTAGTGATCCAAGTTTTACACAAACTTATTAATTTATAAGTAATGCTTGATTAAAAGGCCTGCAAAATAAAAACAACAAATTACTTAAATATCAAAGTATCTCTATCGTGTAACTTAATATCAAAATACTGTAGCATTTTTAATAGGAATATAATGTAACATTTACATTTTGATTGATCAGCCTTCAATGGTTAAAAAAAAAAAAGAAAAAAAAAAGAAGTTCAATAATAATTCTTTGTTTTGAATAAATATCCATTCCCCATCAAAATATGATAAAGTTCACTGTTCAAACAAAACAATTACTGCTGAATTAATGTCTCCTGTAAAACAAGTAAAAAGATTTCAGGTACATAAATAACAACAAATAAATTGATACACTTGTATTATGGCCACTACAGACTGTATTTGTACTTGTAGGCACATCCATGTCTAGCATTATGTTGCAACTTATACTAGAGATTATCACAAACTTTATGTAATACCAAAGGCCAGTTTCAGTGTATAAATGCAAATATTCATTTCAGTGTTGCTTATTTTATCCTAGACCCATCAAATTAACTTTCACATGTAATGCTTAGTTGAACAGCTTATGATTTACAGCCATTAGTCTATTTCAATGGACTTCCTATGCATGTAGGTCTATACAAAGAGATCAATTTCAAGTTTAAATATTGTTTGAGACCATATTAATTATAGTACATGTAGCATCCTTGATGCAGGTGTGAAGTACAATGGATGTGATTATTGTACAAGATATACATAAATGTTCTTATAACTAAGGTAAATATACAAATATCTCATGGACATTAAAGTATCACTCAAATTATTTAACAAAAAACTCCAATACTGTAGAAACTGGCAAAAATCGTGCGTGATAAACTATTCATAGTGATTATATTGACATAAAAATATCAAGACTTATTCTAACTAAAAATAAAACGAAAAAGTACGGTTACTATAAATAGGTCATAACCTATTGTTTAAATGGAGTAATGCTAAACAACATAGTCCAATAACTTATGCACATCACATGTAATAGTAAAAAAAATATATAGGTTGAAACCGAATCAAAGGTCACTGTCAATGACGTTCCTTTCCAAATTAGGTATCAAAACAATTTATCAAAAATGTTGTCACACTAATAAACAATAATCATACAATAAACAGATTGTATTCCTACCATAGTTTACAGCAATTTCGACCAATCAATAATCTGATGCACTCAACTTGACAACGTTTGAAATTGTATTATAATTTATTATTAGTATTACGATTACTCTCAAAACTCGAATGAGAGCAAGACATATTCCGTTGACGTAACTTATTTCAGGCTTAGCCTACTTTGCTCTTCTAGAAGTAGAACCACGTACATACATATATGTATATGTTATTTAGCTCTTGATATTAATATTTAAATATACTACGATTCTCAATCAGTTATAATAAAACTTATAAATCTGATGTTGGAACTTGGTAAGTAACTTGGTACACGTAAGCCTATTTTAGAATTATTCACAGACACTAATGCTTTTCGTAAACTTTGAGGGCGCGTTTCTTATTGTTTTTAGAGTCTGTTCTTCTCCTGTTTTTCTTTCTTTTTTTTTTTCCAATTGGATCTGAATTTTCAGCTCAATTCTGGTTTGTTATAAATTGAAGTATCACATTTTCTTGCCTCTTGAATGATAAAAAAGTGACAAAGTTCTTACTTTTTTGGTAATTGAAATTTAAGTTCTCAATTGAAATTTCAAATACTAATGGAAGCTCTTTTTGTGTTTATTTTCTGTATGATCATGAATTAATTGCTATACTAAAATTTCATTCATCATTCTGTGAAAAAATAACATTTTAGTACAATGATTGACTTGAAATTTTTCTAATAACATTTTGTTATATAATTACAATGGTGTAATCTACTATATACAAAGAAAATTCGCAATAAACTTTAACATATAGAAGTCATATAGAAGAAATGTTTAATTGCTGTTTATAAGTTTCATATTTTTACTTGGTTATGTAAAGGATATTAATCATATGATATATATACATATAAAGTGTGAAAAGTCAAATTTATAAACAAATTCGGATTTAAATCCACACGACGGTACTATGAAACAATATATATATTGTATACGCAAGTTATGTGCAATTGAGTTGGAGGTAAAATAAATCAATTTCCTGTTTTGAATATCATGTATAAAATTTTTTATTGGTAGTGTGGTATGCAGGCATGTCCCTTGTTTTCTGCTATTATTTAATATAGAAATGTTCTAAAAATTCCATTTATCCATGTATAGAGGTCTCACACAGTGACATAATAAAACTTCCTGTTTCATTCAATGCCGTCATATTGGTCGTCAAACTTTCCCTTCTAGCATTCAACGGGAAATTTATGTCAGTACAAGATTTGACAAGTTTTACAAGCTGTCAATGGCGTAAACATTACTTTTGGCAAAAGATACGAATTCAAACCTCCATGGTTATTCAGTTCCTTGAAATATCTTTCTTTATGTAGATCGCTAAGATGATTTATAGTATCACATAATATGATATTAGAAGACAGACTTTCATGTAAAACAAATAAAAGCACTTGATGTCCAATATGGCAGAGTAAACTATAAACCACAAGGTTTTCACATTGTATGTTGATCAAGAAAGTTAAGTTCCTTTTGATCTAAATAACTGTTGTGCTGTGTAATTTACCAAAGGATTTGTTGTTTTGATAGACGAGTTCTTTTAAATTATTTGGTGAAAATAATTCGAAGTTCACGCCATGTAACGATAACAAATTAGTTTATTTCTACAAGGTTGTACACTGTGTGTGTGTTGTAACTGGTAGGCCTAATGGTAATGCAACTAATATAATAATAAACTTACTTGTACAATTTCACGACTAATCAATAGAGTATCTGTATATATACGATAACTAAAACTAAACTATTTTAGACTCAATGACTGGCACTACCAACTGAAACTAAATATCAATGATTCACAGCTCACTCATTAATTGACTGGCCCACTAGTATTTATATCTGTTAGTCTCTGGTCGTTTGTTAATTTCCGCTATAAATTCTCCCCGAGGAACTTCAGCGATACAAGTCCTTTCTTGAAATAAAACTAGTTTATTATTTCTCAGTACAACTTTGCAATACATAGAATTTCCACAGTCACTTTAACTTGAACACACGTTATAATTCACAACGATTCACGCATTTTACTTACGGTCACTACCGCTCACTTGACTCAATTATCTGTCTCTCTATATCTCTCTATCTACAGTTATCTCTCCGCCTTATTTACCGGGCTTATATACTAAAATAGATGGCGCCTGGAAAAGACTAGAGTTACCAGGAAAAGTCAAGATCCTTCGAGAATCTCATGACGAGTTACTAGATTCACGTGACTTCCGCTGTCGTAAAACTGCCCCTACCTTAGTATTGCTTGTCCCGAACAATAACCGCTTACATTAAACCAATAGATAATTATCAATAAGTTGATTAAAGGTACAGAATTTACAAACACAAATTTAAAATTCAACAAAGTCTCTTAATTTTACGGGACGTATCTTCTTCCATACTGGTCTCCGTCATGTTGGCTTCTGCTTCACGTGGGGTTCATCTGCTCAATCGGGAAATGTCCTATTATCGGTAACAGTCACATTAGTGGTAGTAACTTCATTAAGAGCTTCATTGTTTCCCTTCTGAAAACCGGGTAGAGGTTCTTCTTCGACAGTGGCTTTTTCAGGTGACACGTCTTCCATTGTCCACTTTGTTCCAACTGAAATACCTGGACCATGATAACTTCAAAGCCTGTTGGCATGCACCACCTTTGGTTTACCTCTCCGACCACATTTTATTCAGAAAGTCACATCTGAGAGACGATCCACTATGTCATATGGGCCTTCCCATGAAGAAGACAACTTAGGAGACTTCCCTTTTGTCTTCCTGGGATTATACAACCACACCTTGTCTTCTGGTACAAAGCTGACTTCAGTACATTTCTTATCATAACATAGCTTCATGGAATCAGCAGACGTTTTCAAGTTTGAACGCACTTGATGATGAATATCATCCATTTTTTGAGATAACATTTTCACGAACTCTGGCACATTTTCAGGCAACTCTTCTTTAATCAGGTTCACTGGCAACCGAAGTTCCCGACCAAACATCAGCTTTGCTGAAGTGTATCCAGTGGCTTCGTGCTCTGCTGTTCTATAGACCATCAACAGCGGAGGGAGTAAGACATCACAGTCATCTTGGCGGCTATTTCAAAACTTTGCAAATTCCTGTCCCAGTGTCCAATTGTACTTTTCTACCATCCCACCATACTTTGGGTGAAGTGGCGTTGTTCTGGTCTTTCGTATGCCAAACAAGTTGCAGCATTCATGGA
>NW_013666520.1:147029-152405 GCF_000517525.1 Limulus polyphemus
TTGCTTTCACCTTGTCAGGATCAGTTCGCACACCATGCTCACTTAAAATGTGACCCAAGTGGCATTTCTTGAGATGGAGTTTGAGGTTTGCTGCTTTCAAACGCTTGAATAATTCTTCTAGCCGGGACATTTCCTCATCAAATGTTGTTGCAAACACAATTAAATCATCCAGGTACATTAGTGCTATCCTCCATTGTAGGCCTTCTAGTACTCTTTCCATCAGCCTCTCAAATGTTGCTGAAGCATTGCTAAGCCCGAATAGCATCACACAGTATTGCTAGAGACCCTGGTCATCACTAAATGCAGTCTTAGGTTTATCTGCTTCAGCCATTTTCACTTGATGGAAACCCGACTTTACGTCTAGAGTTGAAAAATTTCAGAATTGTCTTTCTCCTTCTCAGATAGTAAATGCTGGCATCTTCATATTTCCAGCACCAAAGGCTAATACACTAGACAGCCAGACAATCTTAATAAGGCGATGTCAACTGTTTTCAATAATTGTGATCCAGGTAGACACGGATGCTGAACTTTCAGGAAATAACACAAAGATTGAGAGATGTATCTTGCTTATTAGCAAAGGTAGAGAGATATGCACGTGTGCAGCATTCCTCAGCTTCCATTCACTGATTAGTTCTCAACTTTGAAGGGCAAGGTGCATCTCTAGCAGTGATGGAAGAGAGTAAAATGTGTTGTATATGAATATACCATACATTTCTATCTCCTTTCGATACAATAGTATTTATTCTAAATTTATAATTTAGTCTGTATTTGTACAGGTTTCACATAACATCTGGTCAAGAAAGCCATGAAGTTGATTTCACTCTTGCCGCCTTTGCTCCTTTGTTGTTCTCAAGTAGATATAAAATGATCTGCCTAGAAAGATATTGTTATCATACCACCCATAGTACAAGAATGTCAATAGCAGGTGTCCTTCAATGGTTTTTCAGGTGATACCTATACGTTATGAACTCACCTATGGTGGAATGAGAATGACCAGTTGCGTGAGTAGTACTGGTCACTCTGAGTAAATGTGACATTTCTTCTAATCCAAAAAACACTGAATGTAGTCAGTTTGAAACAAGATCTTGAAGGAGATGCTGATTAAAAAGCAAATCCAGTAAAAGTGATATTCCATTGTTCCATTGAAGCAAGTATACCAATTTTGTTTGTGTTCAGTCTGCTACAATGAAGATTGTGCAGCTTGTATTTAATTTTAGATCCATCTCATTATTCTGATTAACATTACATTGTATCTTATATCCTGAACGACTTCTCCCATTGCTGGAATCTGAACTCAGTTGTACCTGGATATACCCAAGAGTGAATATGAAGAAGAAAATTTTGGTGCCCTGACTGCAAGATAACATATTGAGGAGTTTGCTATGTTAAGTGAAGTGTATACTACCTTTTACTCCAATTCTTGCGTGATCTAATTTTGAAAAGGCTTGATAGGTAAGGAAATGACATTTTATATTAATAGAAAAACTTACAACCAAGAAGAAAAGTCGACCACCAAAGGAGAGAGATGTTGGGTCCATGAGAAGTACTCTCCTGTATGTATGACTTTCAATGAGCTATCTCACAAACAGATGAGATGGCAGGCACTGAATTGAAATATAATTGGATCATGGGGCAGTGGTGAGCCTCCCTGGGTCAGAAGGTATACTGCCAAGATAGCTATGAATTAATTAACTCTATCAACACGGCCACGGTCAATTTGACCAACCTCATGACGTCTTTGTACTCATTTAAAGTCTTTATAGATTTAATACTTCTAACTTTCAATTTAGTGAGTATATCTTCGCAAAATTTGGCAGTCTTTCAGTTAACATTATATGTCTTTCACATACAAAAAATCACATTTTAGTGAAGTATTTTTAATAAACTAAAATAAAGATTTGTCCATCAATATATTGAGTATTTGTTTTGAATAGTTCTTGTGCAGCTGACTCTACTTTTTCATACTAATGGTGGTAATGCACTCAATAATCTTTATTTAATTAAATAATGCACCAAAAAACATAGACTAATAAAATGCAAAGAGTAGACAATTTTCCCTAACTCAAAAAAAAATGTCTGGCTTTCTAGCTATGCGACAAGAACAGTTAACATTCCCATGGAAATTAATCTTATACTCTAAGTGAAATTGACGATATTCTGTTCAGAACACAGCGTGATAAAATACGTCATTTGATAGATGAAAACCTTGACATTTTATTGGTTACAGGTAATATATAATTAAACGTAAGAGAGAACTATTAACAAATCCTCAAAGACAGGATGTGACAGGAGGGGTCTGATTTTCTATTTGATAGCTCTGTAACCAAACAAAATTGAAGGCTATAAAAATTATGTTTTGTTTCAGCAATGACGATTTTATAGGGAGTAATTTACTTTTGATTTCGTATTTTTTGAAGGGGTGGTGCATAAAACAGAGAATAGAATATACATAGAGAAAATGTGTCACGTGTGTCACACTAGGGGCAATTCAGGATTTTTTAAAATATTACCTAATAGAATTAAGAACTTAAAATTGATATACTATTAAAATATGGATTATTAGCTAAGATTTTATGGTATAACATAAACAAAAAGTAGTTTAATAAAATTTGAATGTAAAACACTAAAAACTCTGTGCCATGCATAGTGAATGATACACATGGCACTAGGGTTAAGGAGGAACTTAGAGTTGAGCAGAACTGATGGACAAAATGCACATTGTATTTCTTCCACCAAAGAGCAGGGCATTACCACTTGTCACATTGTCAGGGTCTGTGAGACCTATAGTTCAGGCCACAATATTGAGGAAATTGTGGTCAGAAGATGATAACTGGGAAGTTGTGAAGGAAAGTATCTTGCCATGATCATGGTTCCACATGAATTAAGCAAAACAGATCACTCTGCTAACATTTATAGTTCAGAGAAGGAAGATTTGGATTGTTTCCTGAAGTGTTTCAGGTATGTTACTGCCTAAAATGATTAGACATTGTAACAGGCTGTGCAATGCTGGTTTTAAGTTTAGCCTTATACTCTATTGAACTCTTGCATGAGTAGCAAATCTGGGGGTGTAAGACAGTCATTACTTAGTTGCATCATACGCTTGACCTGATTGAAAATAAAGCAATCAGTTTGGTTGAATTCAAGGCTCAGGATAGGGGTACCAGAGAAAGTTTGACCATTTACATGGATGATCTACACCATGTAAGACTTTCCCTGCAATGACCTTGGCAGATTGTGAAGATATTCTCTTTGAGAAGTTTGTGGAAGACCTACCCAGTGAGGTGATGGGGCATCACCTCAGTGTAAGAGATATTATCACCTTTAATGGGGCAGTTTCTGTTATGATACAGTATAAAATGGGTAACTTTGAATCAGTCACAATAGAGGAAGAAGCCTTTAGTGGCAACTGCAGTGACTCCACCTGGGACAGACCATCCTATGCAGGCATATGCATTGTGCCAGATTCAAACCCAATCAAGGATCAACCAACTACACATCCTGGCATTGCAATGCAACAACACCAGTATCCAGTGGAAGGGCAGGGCTTAAGAAGTAAAGTATAACTAGGCCATTTACATTATCGTGTCTGAGTTTTTAGGCCTAGTTGTACTGTACTTCTTAAGCCTAGTATTCAATCAAACGGTCTATCTCACGAATACGGAACACATTTTCCGTTTTCCACCGGTTAAAGATTTATGTACGTCACTACAGAAGAATGTAACTGACTTTAAATTCCTCAAAGATTGCACAGACAGTAAAGTGATTCCCAAAGTTATTCATATACACTGCAATACAACAAATCATACATATAGAATATCCAAAGTTATTAAAACTGCAAAAGTGAAAATCTTGAAGGGAGTCCAAGAAAAAAAGACGTTTAGTCGCTTTGATGGAATTAGAAATGCACAAGTTACACTTAGAACTAACAAAACATTTAAATCCTATTCACTGAGATTATATAGACACAGTTAGTTATCAAAAAACCTGTTCAGCTGTATCCAATAAGAAAATTAATTAGGAAAAGCAACTTTCATCTCTAACCAACAAAAGTGATTTCATGTGATCCGATGCTTAAACGGATTGTTTTACTTAATACCGTAGGAAATCTATCGAGTCAACCTTTATTAGAAAAAATTGGTTAAGAAATAAAAGCAGACATTCATAACTTAGATGACATCACTCAATCCAGTATTAGATTAGTAACGTATAAAATATTGAACAACAGCCGTAAACCAAAAAATAACTTAACAAAACATGAACAGGAAGTTCTAAAATCTATACAAGAAAATGAAGATTATCTAACAAAGCTCACAAATTTTTTTATTCTCAACCAAAAAAAAAAAGAAAAAACAATATAAGGAAGAAACACATAATTACTGTCTGATGGTACATACATAAAACAAAAAGTGACCCTACAAAAAGAATCCCACAATAAATAGAAACTACTATAAAGAGCATTATATGTTTATCTAAATAAAAAATATCCTACCTTCTAACACTATATCTCCAAGATTTTACTGTTTACCCAAATTGTATAAAGAGGGGATACTTTTCAGACCCATCATTGCATGCAGTAACAATCCAATTTACTCCTTACCAAATACTTAACCAAAAGACTATCATTTCTACAAGACTCACACAAGTACACAGTAAAGAACTCCAAGAATTTAGTTTCAAAGATAAAAAAAAACATTAACCTCAAAGACAAATACATGGTATCATTTGATGTAAAAAACTTGTTCACGAAAGTTTCATTATCTGGTGCTCTAGATGTTTTATAAAACAAACTTGACGAGGCAATCATATCTCCAGCGGAAAAAGAAGAAATCACTACTCTGATAAAATTATGACTCAACAACTCCTATTTTTAATTCAACAATGAACATTATCAATAGAATCAAAGACTCAGCATGGGAAATCTTCGATCTATCACCTCTTATTTGTGAGATTTTCATGGTTGACTTTAAAAACAAATTGTTCAACAAAGTAGAACAAAAACATATTTCTACACACGTTACGTGGATGACACTGTCACTGTTATACCCCAAAATGACTGCTCGTTAAGAAAATTTCATTTACTCTTCCATACAGTTCATTTACGAAGCCAAAAGTGACAATAAAATTGCCTTTCTAAATGTTTTATTCACAAGAAATTTCGATGACACAATAAAAAGAAAAGTTTGTTGAAAACCAAACATTGTTAGTCTATTCCCTCACAAAAGATCAAACCATGCTTACTCCCCCAAAAAATGGTGTTTACAAGAAATTAAATTGGCGTATGCTCAAACTAAAAAGGAATCAAACAGGAAATTAACTACGTAAAAATGTTGCTGTATCACGAGGATTTGATACTGTTACGTCTCCTTTTTTTAATTG
>NW_013666520.1:153405-155300 GCF_000517525.1 Limulus polyphemus
AAAAAAAAAGATTTTATAAACAAAGCCAAGGAAATAATATTGAAAAAATAAATCAAACCCATCTTTATGTTTACCTTATTACCAGGACATCACAAATAAAATAGATACATTAGTGAGCAACACCAAAATCAAACCAATCTTCAATCCTACTGGAAAACTTTCAAGTAAACTAAATAAAGGGAAAGACCCCATCGAAATGTTCCAAAAACAAGGAATATATTCGATCCAATGCTCTTGCAACAAAGTATACATAGGTCAAACTAAAAGATCGTTAAGCATAAGAATAGTAGAGCATGAAGATGATAGCTGTCGTTTGGAAACAGAAAATCAGCCATCGCCGCTCGTGTATACCAAAATGATCACATAATCAAAAAAACAGAAATGAAACTCATCGCAGAACCAAAATATTTCCACAAAAGAAATATTAGAGAAGCAATTGAAATACACAGAAATGTAGACAGACTCATAAACAATGATATGGGCTTTCAACTGAATCAATTAAGAAAAACATTTTTCAATAGAATATATATGAAGAAATCAGACTGAGAAAGCAACACTCGTTAGATGCCGCTGTTCATACACAGTCTATCCTTGAAAATGACGCACGTGGTACGTCAAAATAAGTCGGGTAAATAACTTCATATTTTAGTATATTTTTCGTTACTTAATTTGTACTTGTAAAGCGTACAACATTTGTAAATGGCATAAGGTATTATATAACTTGATCAAATAAAGTCGTTTTTTTATTAATGGGTTTGTCTAATTTTGCTGATTGAATTTTCACTAAATTATTTTTGAAAACGTCTGTAATTATCACATCCCTTTTTTTAGATTTTAGTTTGACTCCAGTGTCAAGTATGAATATGATCAACATAAAGTGAAAAACGAAGAGTATAACTAGGTTACTACTTTATGTTCAAATGTACATTTACTTGATTTAATAAAAAAGGTTTATATATATTTAACTTTCTACGTTTATATTTTGCAAAAAAGGGGGTAAGAATGAACACTAACACTTGGAAAGAAGAATTGAATATTGTATTTGTTTGTTGTTAAACACACATCTACACAATGGCCTGTGCCATCCATGGGTATTTAAATCTGATTTTAGTATTATAAGCTCTCAGACTTGCTACTCAGCCAGGGTGGAGTGGGAGAGAGAGAAAAGACAGTTTTATGTGATATTTTTCATTTAGAGCAGTGCAAGATATTTCTATGAATCGTATAAAAAAGTTTATGAGCAGGTGAAATTATCAACAGCAAATGAAATTTACAGACATAATCTAAACTTGGTGTACCCAGTATTTTATTTGGTTGTAGTAAAGATATTTTCAATCATGCAGACTGAAATATTCTGATGCTGCCATGGAAAAATGTTTTGATGAAACCCTATATGTTCAGGACTTCTTGTTAGTCAAGGAGCTGGACTTTACTAATGATTAAAAACTCCTGAAACTGGCCTGAGATTCAACCTGGTGGAGCCTATGGATGAAGATACACAGTTAGCATCTGACATAAGAGATTTAGCTGAGTCAGTTGTTCGGCTGGCTCTGTAGTATCCTGAGGAGCTCCAGTTGCTCAGAGATCCACCCACAGAACTCAAGACCTCACCAAACAATGAACCATCACAGCCTAGGAGAACCTGCTACAGAACATCACCTCTATGCCAGTAGAGCCAAGCCTGCAGGCAGCTCACTGCAACATCATTGGCAGTGTAGCAGAAGTTGAGGTGGACATAAAGACGATGGGAGCTTTTCTGAAGTGTCCCATCAGGAAATGTTTATTATCCCAAGCCACATCATCAGATATGTGATGTGACTACCTCCAGCAGGGTGACTATATCCTGAAGCCTAGAAAGTCCTTACCCAAAATTGCAGTAATCTTGAGGGGAAGTC
>NW_013666520.1:155405-158376 GCF_000517525.1 Limulus polyphemus
GGAAGTCCAAGATATCTGCCAATGCTTAGCTAATAATATCAACAATGGTGCTGGAAACTCCAATAGCCTCCATTACTATTTCTGGCTGTGAATGCCTCATTGCCAATTGCACTACAACCATCATCATCAAACAATGAGGGCACCTCAACAGCTGAGCCTCAAGGACCATTCCAGAGAAGAAATAAGGGGCCTCTTTGCTAGAGATGGATGAGCCAGTGCTATGTAAGTAGTCTCTTGAAATGATGCAGGGGCAGCCGATGCTACAACTCTCAACCACTCTAGCCAGTTATCATCAAATATCCTACACTACAATAGATCCCTGTCCTCAAAAAGAATTGTTAACAGATGGCCACATGATGTACCAAGGGCTGGGTCCTGTATAACAGGGAAGACCAGCTGTGAAGATTACCATCAGGGTGACTACTGTAGTTGATTGAAGGACAACTTCTGAATTGGAGGATCTGCTGATTGAGTTGAAGTAAGAGGAGTTAGACTTTGCATCTGTTATTGGTTACATTTTGTGTATATTTAATTTTTGATTCTTAATCTAACGGCTGTTCATATCAGTGTCTTTGCATTTTTCTTTGGTTCTATTTAGTTTCTTCATTTTTTATGTCTTAACTAATTTGGGTTTATTGTTATTGCTGTTTGTGTATCATGATGGTGATTTTACTTAACATGAAAATATAGTTTTCCTATATATTTCTGTGTGTGTGTTATGCAGTTGTGTATTTTTATTATTATTGCTTGAAATGTTTTATTTTGCACTCATATTTTTGCATTATATGTAAGATATCTGTTAAGTTTCTTTTATTATTTCTTATTCTTTATTTCATCAGAAAAGGATTTGAGTGATAATCTGTATTAAAAAGTATTTTACTGTGTAATCAATATTAAAGGGTTTATTCTTGCATTTTCCTGGAAATTTGGTGTATAATTGAGACTGTATCATTCTAAATATTTTTTTAATACACTGTAGATGGCCAGTCATATCATTATTAATGAGTTTTATTTTGTATTTGCATTTTTATATTTATTTGATATAATTATTTCTTAAAGGGTTTGCTTTGTATTGCGAAGAGGTAATGTATTGAAATTGTTTTCTATGTTAAAGTTTTTATTATTATTTGTGTAATGCATCTTTATTAAAAAGTTCTATTATCTGTGTTGTATGCAAGTGTTTACAAAGATAAGAGAAAGTTACTGTACTCCTTAACCAGTGCAAATGTATTGATTTTATTGTTAAAATTAATTATTGGCCTTAGGTCAAGATTAAAGTAAAGGGGGTAAAAAAATTGTAGTATTTAAGAATACCACACGTTTTCTACCTCCTTAATTTTAATTTAGTAATATTCAGAATTTTCAGTCACTCAGAGTCTGTTCAATTTTCACATAACATGTTATTCTCTTGAGGTAACACCTGGTCTACCCATGGGTGTATGGCTGTAATGCTACATGATAACAAGCATGATAACAGCAGTCTTCCAATGGTAGGTCAGATGATATCATGAGCGTACAACCTCCCCTAAGTGTGAATGAATACGACAAGTCAGTAGGGTATTGCTTGTCACTCTGAGCATGTCTGATGTTACCTTTGAAGTAAGTAATGTTTATATTTAGATATTATGGTAGATGATATTTCCAAGTCAGCCTGATATACAGTGTTTGTGGGAATGATATTGTTCATTTGTGTTCTACATCGTATTGACTTTCTTTATTTCCTTCTCACAAACTCCGTTATTCAGAGAACTCAGGACTATTTTGTGACAAAGATCTTGACAAATCTCCAGTTATTCAGTAGACCTATCCCATTATTATTAGGAAAATGTTTTATCTGAAAGAGCTCTCAGCTTTGGTGAGTTTAGTCATATTTTAAGACTGATTTTAAAAAGCTAATGACTTTGATAAGAGTCTAAATACCAACTGTATCTTCTATGTAATAAGTAGCCAAACCCTGCCATTATACACAGCGTGGTCACAAGTAAATAGACACCACCTTTTAAAAAAAAAAATGAAAATTTTCAGTCATGTTCACATGAATTGATATATTTATACTTTAATTAATATCTAGTAGATCTTCCTTTCGCTTCGTGGAGTTCGTTGATCCTTTGACGCACTCTTGCTTCAAAACTTGGAGTAGATCGCTCTTCGAAGTTGGTTTTTTTTGGTTGTTTCTTGACTTGCCGGTCGAGTATGGCCCAGAGGTTTTCGATGGGGTTCAAGTCAGGCCAGGGCAACTTCTGGATACCACTTTCGGGTGTTTCTTGCAGTGTGACACAGTGCTCCATCTTCCTGGAACAACATTGTGTTCTTGTTCACGAAACCCGAGGAATAAAGTGGCAAGAGTCCTTCCTCCAATATTTCGCAAAATTTATGTTGCCAATGCACTCCACTAAGCTCGATCTCCCACCAACCCAAACAGCTCCCCAAACCATCACGTTGAAACCACAATGCTTCACAGTTGGCTGCAATCTGTTGAGCCAAAACTCTTGGTGAGGCATTCTCCAGACCAACATCCTTCCACTCTCCAAAAATTGAGCGAATCTTGATTTGTCTGAGAACAATATGGTCTTCCAAAAGTTCAGAGGCTTGGTCATCATATCACATGCCCACTTCTTTCATCTAATTATGTTGGCAGGTCTGAATAAGGGCTTCCGTCTAGCTGCTCTGCAATGATAACCCAATCTGTGGAGAATTCGTTGAACAGATTTCGGGCTCATCCCATCAACTTTGGCCACTTCTGCAGTTGTTAATCTTGGATCCATTTCGATGTTCCTCTTGACAGCCCCTTTTGTCCTCTCCGATGGACCAGAACGACTGCACGATGATTCTGTTGACTGTCGAAAGCGGGATTCCCAAATTCTGTGAAATTTGCTGCTGACTTATTCCACCATGTGCTTGACCAACTATCCTTCCTCTAACAAAATCTGACAATTCGAGAGAACCTTGAGTTCTAGGCATGTTGTAGCAT
>NW_013666520.1:158932-166462 GCF_000517525.1 Limulus polyphemus
TATATATATATATATATATATATATATACAAAGATCTGCTATTCATTCATGGAATTGACAACATTATTCAGTTTTCTGTTCCAACTAATAAACAAGGTATGGAGCCAGTGATTAGCACTATTTTAGTTTTAAAATAGATTAATAAGTAATGTACAACATATGCAACTTAAATGGACACAATATTATATTAATACAACATATCAAACACAAGTTTTGCACATACAAGTCAGTCAGTCCCTACATTTTAATCTTTTATAGTAAAGCTAAAGTGAAAAGCATATTAAAATCATTTTCAGGGGCAGAAAATACACCAGATTTCAAGAATATCCACATGCTTATCAATGGAGATATTGTTTAATAATTTTCCAATTTTTAGTTCTAATTAATGTGCATTCTGCATATTTGTTTATAAACTAAGTGCTAATATGTGATGCTTGATAATTTAAATTTTACTGTTTTCTTTCAAATACTTTTTAGAAGTCTGTTGTTCCATTTTTAGCCAGTTTTTAAAACTTACTATATTCAATGACATACTTGATCATATGATATACATTCTGTGTAGAGATCTGACATACTGTTTAGTGCATGGAGGTATCTTATTTAGTACAATAGAACATGGATATCTACTGTTTAGTAATTTGGCATGTTCATTGCTGTTTAGTACTTAAGGATCCAACAAATTTCTTGTTCACTAATTTGAACTTTGGCATCTTAATCATTGTTCAACACTTAATAGGTTTCAGAAAACGTGACTTAGTATTTCCAGATTTAATGCATTCAGCACTTTTTGGTATTAAAAATCTTGCTTGGTTTGAATTTGAGGGCTATCTGCACTGACCATTTCTATCTTAGCTATTCAACACCACACTGTCTTGAAGATGTAACATGTTCAAAGATGTGTTGAGTTTTGAAATTTAACATGTTTACTGTTGAAGTCTGATATTTACTATTAATAGATTCTTTGGTTCCATACAAGTTCATTGTTGAAGTACCATAGTGGCCGAGATATTCAACACTGGCAATAATCTGAAATTGGTGTCTTCAATACTGATTCATTCTAGGATGTCAAAAAAGTTTATTGTGGTATGGCTTTTGAGCATCTGAAATGTTCACAAGTTTCAAAGTGCTTAAATGCATGTTGCCATTTCCAGTATCAATTTCTTGTGTGGTTCAGTCTTCTATATGTCTTTCTTATAGGACTGTACATAACAATAAAGTATTTATATAGATATTTCCCTCTACATTAAATTGGCTATAACAGTTACAACATCTTTAGTTTATAATTTTAAAATTTGTTTTAAATGGTTTAATATGACAGGCACTATAAATGGAACAAGTGCTTAGTCTCCAACTTCTTTTAATAATAAACATCACCACTGAGTATTGGAGAAAATTGAAAAAATATAATGACCTAAGCACAGAATCTCATACAAATGTTAAATTTCATGAAAACAAAAGTTAATGTTAGCTGTATCTCACCACATTTATACCACAATGACTGTAGTTATCAGCATGTTCTTTCAATTTCTCTGTAGCAGCTCAGTAAATGGAACACATTGAGAATCAATGTTAGCTATTTATCACTTGATTGTTGAAAATGCCTTCCTTGTTTATATATATTTCAAACTATTTCGAGGTAGGTTTTATTCATTTAACTTTATGAAATCCTTAATTTTAAATTGGAATAGACAATTTTCCCTAATACCTGCCAACATGGCACAAGTGTGTCCTCATTTATATTATTACTGGGAGAAGGTTTTGCATGCTTCCTTAAAACATTGCTGCAAAGACCACTGATGTGAGAGACTTCATTGTAGATTTTTTCCACGAATCTCAGCTTGGTTCTGGCACATAATGCATGCATTTCCATTCATTTTTGTCCCCTAACATCAAATGTGGCATACATTATATCCATAATACTGTGCAGTTTCATAATTCAAAAAGAAAGTCATAATGTTGCAAGTGATACTGTCATTCTTTTAAAGTCAAATAAGTAAAAGGACTGAACAAAATGATGTATCAGCAGCATTTTAAATGTCTTCATAATTAAGTAGAAATTTCTTCACTTTACATAAATTTTACTTCAAAAACTAACAAGACAATTAAGACAAAAATATTTCTGAACATCCTGATATTTCATTTATTTACATGTTATGAAATTTTCCCTATTTCTCTTTCGTTAAACAGATACATATATAATCAATGTACAAAATGTATACCTTTTTTAGAGATGTCACAAAAGTTTTTACTAAAATACCACATATTGTCAATTGAATTTACTGAATTGTAGCTGTTCTTTTAGTATGTACATACTAGAATATTAATAATTTACATAAAATAACTACAAATAAGTGTAGTATTAGAAAATAAAGTGTCAAAATACATAGTTCTTTGTAGTTTGTGATATTAGTGAATAAAATAAAACAAACAACACATTATACACACAAACATTTACACAGAATAAAGAACATTATACAAAAGCATCTAAGAACAAAGAAATCATTGTACGTAAGCATCCACAACAGAACAAAACACTATACACAAGCATCCAACATAAACAAATAACACTACTTGCACGAGCAACTAAAATTGAACAAAGAACAAGTTACAAACAAGCATTCAAGATAGAACAAACAACACAACATGCACGATCAATTAAAATAGAACAAAGAACATGCTGTAAACAAGCATCAAAAATGGAACAAATAAAACTGTATGCACAAGTGTCTAAAACAGATCAAAGAACTTGCTATATACACAAAGCATACCATGTGACATTAGTTACTTTAGACAATTTTATTTCATTTGAATTAAATGCTTGATTCACAAAACATTTTATAAATTCATTTAATAGGTGTACAACATCATACAAGAGGCTGATAAAAAAAAAATTGCATAATACTATTCCAAACATTTAGGTGTGTCAAGAAAACCCGCAATTCATCAGAGTATTGTAAAATTTCATATTAAAAAAGTCCAAATAAAGATGAAATGAAAAGATACACTGTATTAGAATAAACATGTCTCTGTATAACTGGCCACTTCCAAAAAACTGGTGCAGTCTCTTCTTTTCATCCTCTATTAGTGGTCATGAGTCTTTGAGATCATCGGGAAGTGGAGTTCTTGGATGCTTATTTTCAAAATGTTGCTTATAGGTTTTTGGATCTGGCATCTGAGCCTTTGTAAAATTAAAAAAAGAAGATTGTTATAATATTTTACCACTAAAGTTATCAAGTTTCTTAAATATATGAAATCATGTTAAAAAGACTTGTTGAATTTTGTTCTTGGTTTTTAACAGTTATCAGTGATATTTATGTAGTTTTTAACCTGTTTGAAAGCCAATGGCTATAAAGTATTCTCACCATTCTGGCAAATGTGTTTTTTAACTGCAATATGGATTTTTATTTCTCAAAGACCAGCAGTAACACACTGAACTTACATCTTATCCTACAGAACACAAACTCACAGAAAGTCTTTCTCCACCTGGGCCAATATATTTGTGTCTGCTTGCAAAACTGTTCTATTGTTTGAATGCTGTGTTAGTATATTCCTACTCCCACAGATAATCTATAACAGTTATAAAAGTTCTCTTTATACAACTAATTGTATTTTACTCAGAATCATCATTGGCGGAAGTAGTACACTATCTACAAGTTTGGCCAACAGGAAGCTTTCTAAGACTCCTAAACATTTTCTTACCAAGGCAGTGATTCAATTGGCAGCCAGTACATGCCAAAATGTAGGTGGAAGATTAGTTTTTATAATAAATTTGATTTGTCAAAAAGTGAAGTTTAATCTGTATGACTTTTTAAAACTACATTCACGACAACACACTTGAAGTTTGTGGCATGTGCATTCATCAGTTTTAATCTGTAATTCACATTCATCAGTACAGATTTGTTTTCAACATTTTCTGGAAAGGATTAAAGTCTGTTTATTTTTATTATTATGGTTTCAACACCTTTTTATGGTTGAAATAATTGTATACACTACTCTTTTTGGAGAAACCATAAGGGACCAAATAAAGAATGTAATGTTATATATATACAAGCCTAATACTAATGTGTTATGACAAATGTAACTTTTTTTTTAGATTTAGAGAATCATTACACTTTTACCTCAAATGATTTGTTTCTCTCATTTTGGCCTTTAACATTTTCTTGAACAATTTAGAACCACACTGAGGTAAAGATATTAGTTTTGTATGCATATATTTTAAGTCGACAAGAGCCTCAGATTTCATTTTAGAGCACCTTAAAAAAAGCCTCCAGCTTCCATGAACCACTTGGGTCCTTGGACTCGTGTTTTCCCCATCATGGATGGACTATCTGGTGCACTACCCAATTTATGGAGTCATATCATGCTCCTGGTCTTGACAGTTATCTTTCATTATTTTTCCATTAATATTTTGGGAAAAAAGTTATTGTTTACTCAAATGAACTCAAACCAATCTTAAATCATAATATAGGACTATGTAGTTTTTAAACTAAGCTGTGTAAAGTTTCAACAAATCTCACTATAAACTGCACAGATTAATGTCATCGAGTAAACTGATGTGGTTGTGTTGTAGAATTTTCCTGGGGTACAATGTTCCTATAAAACCATCTTAACATTAAAATAATCTATAACTTATGACTTTCAGACTAACATTTAGAATTAAAATTTGTTTTCAGTTTCACTTTTGCACCATATTTTATGACTTTCAGACTAACATTTAGAATTAAAATTTGTTTTCAGTTTCACTTGTACATCATATTTATTATGCACTTAAAGTCACTTGAAATATACATCATTAAAGTACCAAACTTTAGTACTTTGATTAACACCAATGTTTATACTGTTTTGATGAAAACTCCTTATTGATCATCTTACACTTTACCTCATAAACTTACCTGCAAGTTAAACACTGCTTAGTTTATATTTTAAGTTTGATAGCTTTTTTTATATCAACTTAAATTTGTCTAATTCTATTAAATCTAGAAAAAATACAGACTGCATGATTTTGCTTAAGAAAAGTCAATACACAAAACTGGTGATTTTAGAAACTAAAGTTACAAAATCTGTATCATTTCAACATAAGGAATATAAAAACGATTTGGTGAATAATAAATGCATACAACTTTTATACAAATTCTGCTACAGAACAATTCACATCAGGTTCAATACCAACATATACATAACTTAACCAGAAATATTTCCTATTAGAAGCCCTTGTCCGAGACATGGTACACAGTATTTATTATAAAATAATAAATTAACCATATGTACATGGGTGGGGATCAAAGTGTGTATACCACAACCTTTTACAGTGAAATTCAGTTATCAACTATTAATTTTATCCTACACTGCTGATTTAGTGATAGTTTATGGTAGAGGAGAATAAATACCAAATACAGTGTAAAGGGATACTGAAAACAACTGTAGGTATACATTTTTAAAGTACAATGAACAAAAGTATTTTTATTTTTCACATGAACGCTACCTCGCACTACGATTTCTTAGTCTGAGTCAGACTCATGTCATCAGTTCACATACATATCTTGAGCAAAAATACCTTTGTAACTCATCTGATTTTTTTTGTACAACAGACTTGTGAATTTTACTAAAAATGTGCCAAATTTCATGTAGATATGCACAGTAAGTTTGGAAGTATAGTTAACATTCCTTCTCCAATACAGGGTTCGTCCAATGATAATAACAAAAGGATGCTCACTGAAAACTTGTGAGACAATTTTCAAATAAAAGCAAAGTTTACGGATCTGGGTACATACATGTGCATTAACATAAGATACTGATTTCAGAGAAGTCATGCTTAGCATAAAAATGGAGTCAAACATAAAACCCCCTTAAAAGAAATGTTGCCTTCTGAAAATAAACCTGAAAATTATAATTGTCACAGCACTCAGTGTTAATTAAATTATCAAGTTATATTGCATGCAGTTTGTGGTGTACTGGTTAATGTTATGCTGAGAATACAAAAGCAAAGATAAATGTATATAGAGAGCTACGATTTTACTTGAGCATGACACAATCTATGAATACACAAAAATAATACAGTTAAAGTTCATTGCCAATACCACCTGTGCAGCCTGGACAAATATGCCCTACAAATGCCCAGGAAAAATTTAATTTCAGAACAAGTACTATATACTTCTGCACTTGTGTGATTAAGGTTTCTCTAAAGATACGCATATTATTCATGCTATTTATATATGTCTTCTTAAAAACAGTTGTGTAACACTGTGAAACTTCCAGGCGGTCTAGGTCTAAACTGAACAAAACTCTTTGATAAAAAATTTGTTTTGATTACCTTACAAACTGTACAGGTATGAATCAAGGCTTTTTGAGCTGCTGTCTTTTGATCATGTCCTTGTTGCTTCTTCAGTTCTTGTTGTCTCTTTTGATTTTTCTGCTGAGACTGTATTTTTTGGTGTCCTCTAGCCATCTTTATTTAAATCTATGAAAACAAAAATATACAAGCATATAGAAATTCTTCTATCATTTAACAACAACAAATGTCCAGGTATAGCTGGTTTAAAAATTACATTTTTATATTACTACTTGACTTAATATATATATTACAACTTTGTCTAAACTTTCTACTTGTTATCTCTCTTATTATGAACAGGTCAAAGGGCGCATGTCATGACATTTTAGTTATTTTCAAAATTTAATTAATCAACTTTATTATCAATGTATGTCAATAAAATTGGCATCAAAATGTAGTTTTTGATTCCAATTTAAATATCATATTCCTGTTTTAATTTCATAATTTGAAAGAAAAATATTAAAAAACAAAAATTATAAATATCCTTTCTTGTGTATCACATTGTATGTCTTATTGCCTTGTTGGTCAGTTTATAGTATTATGTTACCATATAATCTCTATAGTGGTTAATGAATTATAAACTCAAATTTCAGATACTGACAAGCTAGAATATAAAATATGAACCTTCTATCTTTTGATTTGCAGAGATTAATATATTTAGCAAACCAACTACAATAGTCCCTCTAACTAATCCATTCTTTTGAAACCTCTTGTCTACTCTTCTTAAGTTTATAACCAATAGAAAAAGCACATTTCAAACTACTTACATCTTACTTAGTCATTTGTAACTGGCTTAAAGGGGAAAGCCAGATTTTTACTGTAAATGTTGTAGTATGTTGACTAAGTCATTGCTCTGAACAGAAATTTTTTTTTAAACTGCCATATAGTTTAGTTAGAAAGCCAGATAAATTACAATGTTTAATGTGTATCAGTATCATAATTTGACAATTTTTTGATTTTCTAAAATGCATCTTTGGAAACTACACAAAAATTAATTTGTCTTCCCCTCCAGTTCAGAGAATTAACAAGGCTTAACAAGTACGACACAAGTGTAAGTCTATTTCATAACATCACAAGTACTAGAAATCACTGTTTTTCAATATTTTTTATTTATTGTTCTATGTTTTAAGAAAAATAATCAAAAGTTAAGTATTTATGAATAAATAGTAATAATAATAATAATATTATATATATATATATAT
>NW_013666520.1:166976-179411 GCF_000517525.1 Limulus polyphemus
TATACATATGTTCATAAGTACGCACTTTGTACACCTATATTGCTAAATTATAACTACCCCAGTGGATAATGTCCAAATACTTGCTAAGTTTATCAGATTGGCCCAGACTTTGTATAGAGCCATATCATTAACATTTTCTCACACTTTTGTAACTTTAGACAATTCTCCTTGCAACCACTACTGTAAACATTACCACTATCAGTGGCTTAAGTATGCTCCCTGAGTCAAAAGGGCCGACAAACTTAAGAAATGCTGACAATGGGAATAAATGTAGAAAGCCCTATTACTTTTTATGCAGGCAAGCCCATCTTTTGTAGTTACGCCACTGCCCACTGTGTTGTTGGAGCCATGCTTACGATAAACTCTGTGAGAATCTTGGGTTATGGCAATTGCACATGCTTGTTTACCATTGACAATGTCATCTTATGATGTCATGTAAACAGTCTAATGGTAGGAGAGGTGATTTGTTGCTTTATGTTTGGTAGGTTTCTACTTCAGCCATAACACTAAAATATACATAAAAAATAGACATGAAAAGATTAGAAGTACACTGGAACTTCATGGTCAATGCTAAAAAACACAGAACAGCACTAATCATTTTATTTCACATTTCTTTCTGGTGGTTACAAGTTTGGTCAAATTGATTTAATACATATAGTTAGAGTAGAGAATGTAACAAACAAAATATAAAGTTTTAGTGAAAAATAATATTTGATTTTTATTTATTTATGAGGCTTTAGAGATTACACAAATGAAATTTGATAATATTCAGATAAAGTATTTTTAATCTTAAGTTGAAAATCACTTCACTGACTTCACATATTAATGAACATATTTTTAGTAAACATACTTAACTAAAAATCCAGATTTTTTTCTACAAAAGACTTGTAATGTTTTTAAAAGCTTCAAAAACTTCATTAAGGTACACAAAACATGTTGAAAGTTATAGCACTGAAACACCCCGATAGTCACTTTGGGGTCACGTGGTCGATGCAATCCACCAAGGTAGTAGTGAAAGAGTTAATAACTCTTATTTAATTTTATGATAAATCTATATCCATGCTAACTCATGTTTGCAGTTTTAAAATAACCATTCAGCCAAAAAAAGTCCATGTTAGCAAATACTTTAACATGGTTTTAATTTTAAGTTCTCATGAATATAGTCAACTTCCATTCATGTGATGTACCTGTAAGTTAAGATAGAGAAAACCTAAATTAATTTTGAAATTTTATTTCATTCCAGTGCATTATTTTAATATTTTATATGGTGCAATCAGTATTAAAAGATCATGGGACTCTATTACATATATATATATAAACACACACACACATTTGAAAACTTCAAAAAATTAAGTTCCCACTGTGACTGAAGAATTTAATGTGATTTGAAAAATTTACTAATTATGCCCCTAACAATATTATTAATGCAAATAAGAAAGAGCAAAGGCCTAAGCACTGATGCCTGAGGCACCCCACTAGTAACAATGGTCCAGTTTGAGTGGACTCCATTAATAAAATTTTTGCTTTCTCCTATCCAACCACCAAATGAGCCAATGTGATTATTTTTACTATTCTATTGTGTGGTACCTTATTAAAAGACTTCTGAAAATTTAAGTTCACCAAATCTATATCCTTTCCAACTTAAAAAAATTTGTACCAGATTAATAAGTCAAAAATCCCTTTGATGAATCCATCTTGGCTATAATGTATTACAGATTATACACTATCCTACCAAAAGCCATGGGACACACCTCTGATTGCTGGAAAATGGATGTGATAATAAAATATGCAAATAGTTTGGCTTATAAGGGTGAAGAATCATAAATATTCAGAAAGAGTTAACAGAGTTTCAGAGGGGAAGGACAGTTGGATGTCATTTGGGAAATGTGTCTGCATGTGTTTTTGCACAACAGTTAACATTCCTAGGTCAACAATTAGCAACATGCTGAATATATGGAAGTCCACAGGTGACAATGAGCCCAAGAAATGACCAGGTAGGTGTAAAATACTGACTGACAGGAACCAACACACCTTGAGAAGGCTGATTACCTCATTTTGCCATCATACTCTAGAAAATCTGTGTTTGGAGATGTGAGCAGCCACAGGCAATCTTATTAGTGTTTCCATGACACATTGAGAGCTACATGCCATGAATTTTCACAGAAGAGCTGTAGCCCACAAGCCACTGATAACAAAAACAAATGCACACCATTGATTGGCATGGGGCAAGGCACACCAATCCTGCACCATGGATCAATGGAAATCTGTCCTGTTGAGCGACAAGTCACGATAAATGCTCTTCCAGGTTGATGAATATGTTTGGGTATTAAGGATGTCTGGAGAATGCTTATTACCTGAGTGTGTTGTCCCAACAATGAAGTTTGGAGGTGGTGGTATCATGGTTTGGGGGTGCTTCTCGTGTATGGACTAGGTCCACTGGTTGCAGTGCATGGATCCATGAATGCTGAGTCTTACATTGATGTTCTGAACAAAACACCAATACTATACAAGAAGCAGCAGCCCTTTAACAAAGATACTTAAACATGACAACACTAAAATAAAAAAATCCAAAGTTACATTATACAACAATTTAAGTCACCAAAATCAGGATATACAATACTTATAGTCACCCAATGGCAAGTGCAAGGTTCCCTTCCCTTGCTCTCATTTTAGACGGTTGTCTGGTGACAACCTGCAGTAGTTGCCATAATGGTGTCAGAAGTTTTGCCACAGACTCTTCTTTTGTCCGTAAACTAGGCTTGGAAGCAGCTGACTTCTTTTTTGACCCACGTTGAATGTGTTGACATCAGCTGCAGCTAATATTCTTCCCTACAATATAAGGCTCAGGCTTCTGTCCAGATTTCTGTACTCACCTCTTAACAATGCCAATTAAAAAGGTTGATCTGCTGAAGCATTGGGGGTCTATAATGGTGACTGATGATACTATTGAGAACATTAGTCTTGACTGCTGTTGGTTCTGTTTTCGCAGCCTCTTTGATGGGAAGAGGTCCATCTTCTTTAGAGGTGGAAGCTCCCTACTTCATCTCTGCCATGTTCTAGTGTGTCCTTGGGTTAGCTTTCCCTCATTCATCAGGAAATCCTAACTATTGTGGAAACTGGAGGTGCCAAAGTAGGCAACAAAACCTCTCAGCCCACTTATCCTGGCCCTTGGTGATGGTGCCATCCTAGGTTCAGCTGTCTCTTATCTTCCCATCATCTGACCACCCTTCGAGACAACTTAGCTCTGAGAAGGTTTTCCTCAGATTCAGGAAGTATCAGTGCCAGCAAAGGTGGAGCACATTCTTTGTCTCCCCCTCAAAATACATCCTCCAATAAGACACCAAAGGAAAAGATTCCAATGCCAAGGTGTCTATTGTTACTCCTTAACTACCAATGGTATGCCAGTGGCAAGATGTGGCTAAGCCACTGGTAGGCTTCAAAACAGACTTTCTGAAACTAGGAGCTAAAATTTCTTCATATCTCAACACATAGCAAAACAACAAACCTAGTTATGTTATCATTCTTCTCCAAATGTTCTTCTACTTTAAATCTTGCAACCATATTCTCATTAACATTTAATTTAAATATAAAATGGCATCTCCCATGGTTAGCTCTCAACCATTTGCATAGAAAATTATCTGGAATTACTATATGGCTTCATAGAATCCCAATGAATGTGCCTAAAATTAAAGTATTCCATAATTATTGTAACAATATTGTTATTAGTTACAACTCTGCTCTCACTACACAATTTCTCTTTGGCCCCCAACTGTTTCATTAGATTGCTTATAAGAGACTCTAAATCAAAAACTTACTACCCTTTCAACCCCCAATTGACACCACTATAGATTCAACCAACTACCATTTATTAATCTTTTCAATCTCAATAGATTGAAATTTGTCCTTTGTGTAAAGAACTACCCCCACTTCCTCTCTAAAAAATTCCATCACTTTTAAGTAACTTATAATCTATAACTTCAGAATAATTCTTTTATCAATGCTCTCCAAATCTAACCAAGTTTCAGTGATTCCCATTTTATCATGGTGTTCCTTATGAACAAGAGCCATGAAACCATCCATTTTGTTCCTAAAACTCATAATATCAGAAAAAATAGTAAGTAACCTTATTCTTGAATCTACTATGTTTATACTTAAAACTATTATTTAACTTATGCTTTAAATTTTCTATTTCCAAACTCATTGCCTATCAATTTATTTATTTCCAGTTAATCAAACTCCCTCACCCTAAGTAACATTAAACTATCTTTAATAGATATAATTAAAGCTTCCTCAAATATGTTATTACCTAACCTGCTTAAGTTGAACCCATTTTTAGCATATAATTCACCATTAAAATGAAAAACTATTCCAAGGTCTATCCATTCCACCTGTTGTTCTGAACATATCAGTGATAACCTTTTCTTTAAGCTTTGGATCTTTCTTAGTAATTTATTTCTGCATCTAGTCTGAGGAAGCACCTCTGAAAGGGTCACATATCTATTTATATCCCTAAACCTCTAAAGAAATTCTTTATAACTTTTAAGAAGCTCTTCTAATTTTCAATATCATTCACTCCTACATGAATTACAAAATAAGAATACTTTGATACCAACAACTAAATGTTGACTTATAACAGCATAATGAAGCAAGTTATTTTGGGGGGAATATACTTGATGTTTCAACAGAATGTTGGTCTGTCTTCTTAATTAATAAAAATGTAAAAGGCCTGATATCAATGTCTTATGACAAGTATAACTGTAACCATACTCTGCCAGCATGTAAAAGATGTAGAACCATAACAAAGGATTTATTTCCTTATCAGTTACCTGTTGCAACAATACTGTGTACACTTTTCTAGACAATTCACTATTGTTTTTATGATGACATTGGGGCCTTAAGTGTTGTACTTACAACTATACAGTTACTCAAACACTTTGTAACCCACTATGGGAGAGGAATAGTCATAAGTAAATTTATTTATTAGCCATATGTGCATTTAGCCAAAGTAAAAACTTAGTATTTTTTATATTCTTCAAGTAGCCTAAATTTAAGTCAAAGAAACATAAAAACTAGAATAACATCAATTTATTTTGTAAAATAAAATAGCTATAACTTTATCTTACAATGTTTCAAAACCATTAAAGAATAAAACTAGAAGTCTATTCAGATAACATAGCACTATTGTGTTAAGAAGTAAACATCTTTTAACATCATACTATCTGCAGTAATAATTCTACTTTTACAATAATGGTATACCAATTAACTTCTTAAGTCAGTTATTGTGTAACACTGTAACCAAATTTTAAGTACTTTTTACAAGAAAGAAGACGTTCACTATGTTAATATAATAGTGGATTAATCAATGTTGACCATACAGTCCAGTCCTAATGTAACCTAATTGACTAAATAAAAGTTAAAATAACACTAATGTATTCTCAGTCAGGTTATAATCCAGCAATTTCAAAGCCTATACCTTTATTTCTAGTAATGTGATTGATATGAAAATAGAAGAGTTAAAAATATACATTTATTGATTAAACAGTAATAGTCCATCTCTGAGAGATGGAATAAAAATTAATAATTAAACTTGAATATCAATAGTAGTAAATTTCAGCTTTTAAAGTCTAGATGCAGTCTCATTCTTAATTATAGAAGGGATACATTTAAGTTAGTTTAGAAAAATGAAACAGAAACCTTTTATTTTTGTTACTACTATGATATTTTTGCTGTGGAGGGTGGTCTCAATGGACAAATTGAACATTTGATGCCTTGCCTTTTCTTAGGTTCAAACTTGACAGGAAAAGGCCCTTAAGTGCATTTTTTTAAAGAGGGAGGGATGGATGGAGAAAACAAGATCCATAATTCAGCAGGTTTAATTTCTAACACCCCTTCACTGTGGTGAAATTTACATTATGATACACAAATTATGGAAAGAATCAATACTGTGAATAATTTTATTTATATGTGAAAGAGAATGGTGGCATAATGTTATTTGATCCACTGGGATGACTCTTCACCTACCAAAACAAAATTAAACAAGAACATTAGAGAAAAAGTGACAGTAAGACATTCTAGGTAGCCCCCCCCCAAAAAACAAACAAAACAATACTGTTAGAAGGTATCCTGTAATTTCATACACAGTAAACAAAATTGATGAACAATAAACCTAAAACAGTTGTTTAAGCCATTAGATATAGGTACGTTACAAAAATAATATATACTATAGTCTAATGGTTAGAGTATACTATGGATTGTGCAGTTACATTAAATCAATTTGAACTTTATTTTTTTAATTCAGTTGGTTTAAGTGACACAATTCAATGTAATTGCTGCTTATAAGTAATCGATTATATTAACTGAAAACACCCAACTCTAATCTTGATGGGCCAAATGGGTTTCTAAAATATTTCCAACTTCCTCTGTTGTTTCTTAGATGTTTGTAAAATAACAAACATCATTAAAATGAAATTTAAAAACATTTTTTTGCCATTAATTGATATTCAGTGTTAATTAACTGCCTCATCTGGGTATATTTACATGCTGATCTAGAGTTTGTTTGTGATATTACAGAAAAAGAAACACATTTGGAAATAATCCTTTTGCCTAACAGTGGAGAATTGGGGTAAGCCAATGTAGTGTTAATTAATTTCATTAATGGGATTTGGTACAAAGAAACCTTTTTTAAATATCCTAACCAGTGATATAAACAGTTTTCAATTTTTCTGATGTCAAAATTGGCCATGTTTAGATTCTGTAGCCTCTTTAATTGCTATTAAGTTTCTTTAAAAATTAAGTCCAAGTTTGTACTTCCAAAACAAAAAAGATTAATCAAAAAATAGTATGCAAGCTTGAAATGTTTGAGAATCACTGCTTCAGTAAAAAATATGCTGATGCAGACAGTTTTGTGATATTACACATTAAAACTAATAGATTTAGAAATACTGTACTTTTCAACATATAACTCAATGTGTAGCATTTAATTTCTCATTTTTTCAACCTTTATTTATATGAGTCAAAGATACCAGTGGAAGAAATATGATGGGAAATGTTCACAAAGTTGAAGATAGTGAAAGTTAGCCAAAAAAGTGGAGAATATGAAATAAAAATATAACAAGTTAAATTTCTTTATTTCTTTTATTACATACATGAAACAAAAGACAATCAAACTTCTAACAACTAGGAAACTGTCTAGACATTTAACTATCACTATGATTTTAATTACCGAGTACACATTTGATCACCACATACAGTTACTCAACATCAGAGAAACCGTCAAGTTCCTCATCTTCTGTATCCGAGTGGAAGATAACTGCCAAGCTGGGAGACATGCCAGGTGTGATGTTCTTCTCGTCATCCAACTTATAGTCTTCCGTGGGCTCCTCTTGTTGGCTAATAATTCCAATCTTTATGAATCCATGCACAATTACTGCCTGGGGCACACTGTCCCATGCATTTTTAATTCACTGTGTAACTTCAGTGTAGTAATCACGGCACAAACATCCCACGTTGGTGAAACTATGTTTGCCAGTAGACATCCACGATTCCCATATGTTCCTAAGTTCAGCCTTGAAGCATTGATTAACAGAAATATCCATTGGCTGTACAACTATGTCATACCCCCTAAAACAGTGTTCTTTCTGTCTGCTCTACCTTTTGTCTCTTTACTGATGTGTGCACGCAATCTATTATTACCATGAATTTCTTAGTCTGAAAAAAATCCACCTGGCCAGTGAACAGCACTTACCCAACCATTGTACCATCATGTTATTATCCATCCAACCCTTTCGATTCACCTGTACCACAACACCACTCAGAAACTTGTCCTTTGGCAGTGTCCTTCACTTAAATATTAACATGGGGGGGGGGAGGTTCACACTGTTGGGACCACATGTGAACATCACTGTGAAACTAGATTTCTCATAACCTGTTGTTCTGATGGTCAGTGTCTTTTCCTTTATTTTCTATAGTTCTGTTCATTGGAATGTCAAATGTTAATGCCACTTCGTCCATGTTGGTTATGTTAGATGTCTCTATATTATCTTCCTCTATCTTTGTTTACACAAATGAGTGAATGTTGCCCAACTTTTCCTCGAAGTCTTGAGGCAGTTTCTGAGACACTGTTGTGCACTGCCTGATACATAGTCCTTTCCTGCACATGAATTGAAAACACCACAATGGATCACCTTTAAAGCTGTCAACTCCCAAGTCAGTCTAATCTGAACGGTATTTATTCTACGACACGTGGTACATTAACTCATATATGCTTCTAATTTGTCCATCTAGCCTTGCACCCACAATTTGTCTTTTTCGTCATGTGTAGAGTATCTTTTGACTTTCACCAGTCTCCGACACATTTTTTGCTGACACTGTACTTACAGTTAATGCCTATATTCCAACCATTTTCTTCTGCAAATTTTGTGACTTCCAGTTTGAATTCTGCTGTGTAAGATCTATGAAACTTAACAGGAGGTATTGTGAGATGAGGTAGTTTTTTTTTGAGAATTTATACTCATCACAAATATTGAAAAGGGTCAAGAGGACATGAGCTTGTTGTTGGTTGGTTATTTTTTTCCTGCTTCATTGAGCAGATCATATGACGATCTTCACAGCTAAGAAAATTTGTATTTGTTTTATGAAACACTGAGAAATTTTGAGACTAATCCTTAGATAAGTCGAGGCTCACGCAAACTGTGAAAAGTCTCATCTTATATGCTGAAATATACAGTGATTTTCACCGATTATTGCAAGGGAGAGTTGGAGTCATTGAATGGCATTCATGTGGCATTTAGTGGTATTTAACTTAAAAGTCTTAAGTACCACATCCTAGCAATAGTATGCTCGCCTAGCGTTCTTAGTGATTCACCCATTCCCGATATAGTAATAAGCTAATATACTATAGTGATTTGCTTCTTTCAATCACTGAAATGTGTATGTTGACTAAGAATATTCTTGTCTACTTGGCTTAGCCATTTTGTCAATTATAATCACAAACATGTTAATTCAAGCTCTTTAAGTTAGTTAAAGTTCAACTTTAACCCATTGACTACGGGTGCTTTAAACGCGCGCGGAATTTTCGCTAGTCCTACACCGTATACGGCATACTCGCATTCAACTGCTGGGGGCGGACCGTTCCCTATACCGTATACGACGAATCAGCAGTCAATGGGTTAAAATTGAAGCGTCTTCTTGTATTAGTAATAGGCCTAATACAGTAATTGTTCTTATACAGCTTACATTACCGGGTTTAGTTACTGTGTAGATGGCTCGATCGGAATTTAATATGAACTATTATTATTTTTCATAGATATTGCTACTACGCTTCACTAGTAGTAGTACTACTACTAGTGATAGTAATGATGATTATGCTGTCGTGTCGATTCGTTACAACTTGTACTACAACAGTTACAAGTTGTACTTAACTTCCTCAAGTTGATAAGACTAGTAACATTAACTTACAAACGACGTTGTTTTGCAAACGTAAAACTTTACAAATTCATCAATTCTTTTTACAAAAACTTACCGTATTTTCTTTATATCTTTGAAGAATAAAAAATTACGTGGTCTTATAAATGTTTTTTTAATCATACAGATGATCGACACGCAGATCACACGAGCCCGCCGAGTTCACGACTTTGAAGCTGAACTTGCTTACTTCTAGTTTCATATTCCTTATTCGCGATATATATGAAAAGTAAAATGGACACAAAATCCCAAATAATTATTTTATTATAATTATAGTGTTTATTTTATAAAAGATATAACAAAACTTGGTCGAACTTTGCAAGTTTTGGATTTAATATAAAAAAGTGAAATATTGCAAAGAACAAGGGTCCTTTAGTTAAGGTTCCCGCTACTGGGCTCGGAAAATATACTTAAGCCCTATGAGTTACATGTATTTACTTATATCTGTTTTATTCGTTTGTACTCGAAGGATATCTGCACTAGTCGCTCGTAATCTTGAAGTTATAAACCAGATGGAAGGCAATTAGTCAACACTACCACCCATTCTTGAGATACTATTTGCCAACAAATAATGGGATTGACCATTGACCATAGTATTTGAACTCGTTATTCTCAGATTACTACTCGAGTATCCCAATCACCAAGCCATGCCAGGTCTAACAAACAAAAAATGTATCATTGTGCTAGGCTAGCTATCATATACGTTATAACTGACATAAGAGCTTAATTCTAAGCCCAAAAACTTAGGGGGTCCATAAATCATTTGACTTTCCTGGAATAACGTTCCTTGTAGTCCAATGACATTTCAGGATTCTGGATACAGTACACGGGTCATATCATATTACTCTGGCAATATTTATTTCCTTTATACCATTTCTGGATAGTCGAACAATCTGTACCTAAACTGAAATGAAGGAATCACTTATAGAAGGAAAACAAAAAACAAAAAAAAACACTATATTAATCAGAAGTTATTTTCCTTTTCAGGGCACATTTACATAACTATAACCCAGTCTATGAGTAGGAATACCACAATAAAATCCAAATTTAACAACCATAGAACTTTTAATTACAAACAGTGCCATTCTGAGTGGAATATTACACAGATATGCCAGTATTGCACGTTAGTGCTACTGCATATCAAGGCGTGGCATGGCCTGGTGGTTAGAGCGTTCGCAATCTGAGGGTCATGGATTCAAATATTCCTCACCAAACATGCTCGCCCTTTAGAGATTCTGTCATGGCCAGCAACCCGAGTGCAGAAACTCTTGGCTAATACAAAATGTCCGAGCGGCTAACCCAAAATCTAAATGCATTAAGGTCGAATGAAGAAAAAGAAGTTCAAGTGCACACCAGCTTTAAAGAACTGTGTATCATGCACTATCAATATTTTTATACTTATGCCCAAAAATTGTTCTATTGGTTGAATGCTGTATTAGTGTCTTTCCACTTTCCTAATCGACACGTTGTAATAATGAAAATTTCCCCTTACGTTACTACTAGTTATGCATGTGTTTCTCGGAATCATCACTGTTGAACTAATAGTCTATCTACAATTTTCGCCAATCTAGAAGATTTTAATCACTCCTAAACATTTTCTTCTTGAAGCAGTAACTTGTTATGCAGCTGGTATAAGTCACAAAGTAGAGAGAAATGTAGATTTCACAATAATTTCAATCTATTTTAAGGAATGAAATTTTATCCTGTACGATCTTTTGAAATTCTACATTAATAACAATACATTTTATTTACTAGTGTTAATCAGTAAAACAGTATAGTTTATTCTGAATTTAAAGAGTGATTGCTCGTTTATCCAAAAAGGTCTCGTCTTCTTTAATTTGGCTTTTAAGATTTCCTTGAACAATTTAGAAAAACAGTGAGGTGAAAATAGTTGTTTCATTTGAACATATTTTATATCAAAGAGATCCTTAGATTTGTTTTTAGAGTGCATTAAACCTTTCCAGCTTCCAGAGACTCTTGCATACTCTTTCCTATCAGTTACAGAAAATCTCCTGATGGCCCACCAACGTATGGGTCATCCTACTTTAAATGAAGGAAAACCTGAGATTTCATCGTAGATTACCTTAAGCTTCTCAGCTTCTAGAAATATTAGCAGTCTTTGGACTCACATTTATTTTTTATCCAATCTTGGATGGAGCTAATGTTCTGTTGTACTAGCCACTTTTGGAGGCACCTACGTCCTTGTGAATCTGAATTTATGAAAATACATCTATATCTATATGCTGAGGACACTGAAAGTGGTGCAGTTGAGAACAAGGAAAAGCCTTAGTCAGAGGCTACATGATCTCGAAGAAATCTTAGGAGGAAAAACGAACCTGTTTAGTAATTACTAATAATTCAAAAAAGAACAATATAATGTATATATTATTTGTAAATAATTTCTACCAGAACAACGGAACGATTACTGACTTATGTCCTGTATGTTTATTAGGTCAAAGCTTAACACAAGAAAGAATAGGATACACAAAACACAAGATGTGAGAATAGTTACTTCATGTAGAGCATATTCTTCGAATTTGATATTGTGGAACTTACGTGACATTCTTTGAACTCATTTGTTTGCAGTTCGTTTTCGTAGATCAGATATAGGCCTTTTGTTCCAGGTGGTTTAACTATGGATACATATAAATCATCTGATCAAATTTTTTGTTGCTAAATGTTTGTTTTTATTATTAAACAACTGTTGTGCCTAGGGTTCCTGGAATACCAATAAAATTAATTACTATAACATTCCCATCTTACAGATTACCTATCTGCTATCAAGTCATTTCACAGAAAAATAATAATATTTCTAATATGTAAAATATTAAATATGTCAATTTTAAAAAACGTGTGTAACTAGCTGCTCGTTTGTTAATTTTCGGTATAAATTCTTTCCTAGGGACTTCAGCAATACAAATCCTTTCTTAATTAAAACTAGTTTATTCTTTCTTGATACAACTTTTTAGTACA
>NW_013666520.1:179421-188130 GCF_000517525.1 Limulus polyphemus
GACTCAATTATCTATCTCTTCAATCTATCTGCGTATTTGCCAGGCTTATATACTAAAATAGAGGGCGCCTGGAAAAGACTAGAGTTGCCAGGACAATTCACGATCCTTCTAGAAACTCATCACGTGTTACCAGCGTCACGTGATTTCTGCTTTCGTAATAGTGTTAATAACTACATATTGTGAATCTTACGTAGAAACAATGTAGATTACAGAAAACATACTACTATGCCTTTTATGTGAAGTATCACAAATATTTCAATAAAAAGATATTCTATTTTCCAGTTTTACATTTAATTAAGAAGTAATTTGATATAACTATGCTATTTTTTCTTTTTCGTCTTTGTCTCTGCATCTATAAGCAGACATTTATTGTTTATTCAGTCTCATTGTGGTATTCAGAGACTCAGATGTTCAACAGAAAGAAGATTAAGTATCTGAAATACAGTAGGTTCCAAAAACGTTATGCAGAGAATGGGAATAAAATGAACATGGACAGCTAAAGAGTAGAAGTGAAGAAATAAGCATAATCTTCATTCCAAAGTAAACAAATAATACTGACAAATTCTTACATTTATTGTTATAGGCTTCTCTGACTGCTAGAGTTAAAAAATCTTGTCTACACAATATGGTCAAATAATCTTTATCTATGCCAGACGAGTAGAGTGAGTTCACGATCCTTATATATCCATATTACATGGGCGTCACTAAGAACATCTCCACAAAAAGGAATAAACGTTTCCCGAATAAAGATATGTTCTTTCTAGATTGAAAGGGTAAAATTCTCAATATCTATGCATATGTAGCCAGAAAAACAGTTTATTTAAAGTTCTGATGGTATTTGACATTGCATTATTGTATATTCTCAGTATCTATGCATATGTAGCCAGAAAAACAGTTTATGTAAAGTTGAGATGGTATTTGACACTCCATGATTCCATCCAGTTCTTGCATCATTCAAAATTTGAAACAACTCTGGGGACTCTTAGCTGCATCGAAGCTAGGCTACCACATATCAGGGGTCGATAATGATGTTACAACATATCACCCTGCACTTATAACTCACTATAGAAGTGTCAGAAGCTACATGCATCAGTGCTACATTTGTCAGTTCATGATAGTCGAATTCCATAACTACTAGCATCAATATCCAAAGCACACTCCAAGGGTTGGAATAAATATTCACATTCGTACATGTACACAAAGTGTATATCAGTCTAAGTCAATGCAAACAATGGTGTATCTACCTTGGAGAAACTGGTTATGAGCCACAGATAGCATGGCATAAAACCTACAAAGTTAATGATATTATCATTTTGTATCAGGCAAGAGCAATTACTTTACTTTTGTGATATCTGGATCAATGGAGACCTGATTCTTATTTCAATGTACGTGAATACACATTTTCCTCATTTCAATTTGAAACCTATATAATTGATGTATTGGAATACCATCCTCATGTTCTCAGCTGAGACTTAAAATATTTAACCAAACATCAGCATGTTATCCACATCGACCTGATATCTCTCACACGGAAGGTCTGTAAGTGTAAGCTTATATCAGCCTCTCAAAACGATAGGTATTACCCAGATCAAATAATGACATGGCAAGGAATTATTACAGTCCTTTCCAAGTATTGAAAGCAGTCTTAGGTCTACTTTCACTGCACAGGTCAATTTGCCATTAGCTGAAAACCAGATCTAAAACTTTGGATAAATGAATGTGTTGCTGCACGTCCATGCATTTATACGTATATGGCTAAGGGAAGAAATCAGTGCCCGAAGTCAACACAAGGTTTTTTCTTCCCTCTTTTTTTTTTTTTTTTTTTACAATCACTACTATGGGTGACCAAAGAAACACTCTTTGAAGGTTGTATTATCCTGTGCTTCAATGTCTGCTGTCTGCTTAATTTCAATGCTGGAAACATACCTAGTGCTCCAAGAGAACTGCAGCGACTAAAGAATTATACAGACTTAAGTGAATCATTACCCCTTTCACTTTATGTAAATATACAATTTACTATCATCAAGTTCTATCTGGTTGGCATTGAATATCTTTTCCATAGAATTGCAGTTCAGGTGTTGGAAAAGGAAAATTAGCTGACACATTATTCATAGATCAATCTCTAAGGTACAATCCCTGAACCCAGATAACAGACAACTATCATTGTTCAGCTAGCAACAGTGTCAAGGCTAACTTAAATATGTATATTTTCACTTGCATCAAACTTTCCGCCATTGATCAGAATAAACTTTGCTCTAACTGGTCAAAGTGTTACCTTCATGTGTAGTTCTTGATATATGACAAAGTTATGTATAGTCTTGACCGCTCCAGTATCCACTAGAAATTTAACCATGTATTGCTACATGTAAGTACCACATGATGCAAAGTTCACTAATGTATGAATCATTCACCATAACATTGGGTTCAAGATAATTGCAGTGCTTACCCAAACTGGTTTGCTTGTTTGGAATTAAGCACAAAGCTACCCAACGGGCTATCTGTGCTCTGCCCACCACGGGTATCGAAACCCGGTTTCTAGCGTGGTAAGTCCGCAGATATACCGCTGTGCCACTGGGGGGGCACCCAAACTGGTAGCCAGATAAAACTCAGACTCATCTAGTATAAATTTGCCTTAACTTGCCATTAACACTCCTGCATCTGCAGTGTTAATTGGAATAGAATAGAATAGACAGAGTGTTGAAATTACTGCATCCAATGATCAAGTTAACCAGAACAGAAGCAAGGGTTCCTTTCTTACATTTGTAACTCTAAGCATCTTTGTGAGCTCAACTCTGTTCATGTGTTTCATCCCTGGGAATCCTTGTTGCTCCATTTCGGACAATAGTACCTGCATCATGATAATTCATGGTGTCTGTTATAGTGGAGTTGGTGTAGTGGTAGGTCAAACTATGGCGAGTCTTGAGAGCTGTCATTTACCCTGAAGTTTGTCTCAGAGCGGAATCTATGACTGCAGTTATCAATGCTGTGAGTTTTTCTTTTGCTTCGGCATATGTTTCAACATAACCACTTTGAACCACGCCACCATAGAAACTGTCTCCATCAAAGATCAGAGACCAGGTGGATTGAGAACATGGATGTAGCTCACACCATAACCGGTGAAAGCAAGACATGTTATAGGAAATGGCCCCTTCTAGTCCCTAATGCATCCTTAGATCATGTTCCCACTTTAGTATTATTCCTTCTCTCTGCCATAAGTTCAACATGGTCTTACAAAGTACGACTTCATGGTTATTGAGAAAAATAATAAAATTAACTCCACAAAAACACATCATAGGTCACTGCACCAAAATGAAAATTTAATATAATAGTCTATGGTATTCTGGTACAAGAAGAAACAGATTTAGGAAAGCTTTTGTAAATTAACTGAGCATGTATAGAAAAAGGAAAAACTCAAACACAAAGGTGGAACAAGATTAATGAGAAAAATAAAAGTTTATATCAATAGTAAAGAAAAGCAAACAGTCTACATGAAATTAATACTGGATTAAGTGTAATGATGTAATTAAGTCAGAATGAAAGTTTATAATATAATACCTTACACTCCAAGATTTACTTAGTCAACAATCATTCTAATTATACATATTCAAGGACACTTGACTCGCAATCTTAGGTTCGCTGGTTCGAATCCCCGTCCCACCAAACATGCTCGCCTTTTCATCCATGGGGGCGTTATAATGTGACGGTCAATCTCACTATTCGTTGGTAAAAGAGTAGCCCAAAAGTTGGCGGTGGGTGATGTTAAATACCTGCCTTCCCGCCAGTCTTACACTGCTAAATTAGGAACGACTAGCGCAGATAGCCCTCGTGTAGCTTTGCGCGAAATTCAAAACAAACCAAACCGTAAATCGTTGTACCACTCCTCAACTTTAGCCTGACGAAAACTCCAAAGGAGTTTTCCAGAGAAAAAAGAACAACCAATTATAACACGATACAGAGAGACTGTTGTTGCACGTAAATGTAATAACATTAATGCAAGTTTACGGCCTTTCACGTCTGTTTACGAAAACGTCAACTAACTACATGCAGAACCAGCACAGAAATTTTGAAAACATTACCTTAATGGACCCAAATAAAGATGTATTATTTTCAAACTATGGAAGAAAGAAATACAGGAGTTTTATCTCAAATGCGACAACTCGACGTCTTTGTACTGCGTATCATCGGACTCTTTACTACTTCCCAGCTACCATGTCACTGACGTATGAAAATACATGCACACTTTCAAAATTTAAGTTTTGGGACACTTATTTAAAAAAAAAGTTAAATACAAAACTATACAATCTGTACTCTGCTCACCGCGAGTATCAAAACCAGATATTTAGCATTATAAGCCGTAAGACTTACCATAAATAATGTATACATTATTTCATAAACATTATATACCATTTAATTCCATAAAGTATAATTTAAAGTTATAGTTTCTCAAATGCTGAGCATTTTATTTCACGTTGCTAGAGATAAAGGATGAAATCAAATTTAAATATTATGAAGAAAAACTCTTAAAAATGCGTGAGTCAAATGAGCATTTATATTGTGTTTGAGCAAGAGTTGCTCTAGATTTAATTAACTTTTACAGCAGATGTCGGTATAAGGTTCGTTACACATAATATTTTCAATAAATCAATAATCGAGAAAGTTTCATTCAACTGCTGAGGTTAATCGGCATTTAGGTACACACTATTGTCGATAGATGGCAGGAAAAGCTTTAATCTTAAAATCGTGCCTCAATTTGTTGAATACCAGCAGAGAACACTACATTATAAAGTGGTCTGTGCTATTTGTTCGATTCATTGACATTTATACTTACTTATAATGGTGTGTTTGAGTAATTGAGAAGTATCTTAACTAACCGAAAGAGTTTTAATTACACTTTTTATTTATCTATAGTTAACAATCAACAGTAAGCACAAAAATAAAGTAAAACATCTATTTTATTACACCAAAAACAAAATTAAAATTGATGCCCAGTAGGAACATACCGACCTTGTTTGTATACTTCATTAAATATATGAGCGTTGCTTTTCGAATTTATGTCTCATTATTACGTTGAATGAAAAAAGAGCAAGGTTTTATGAGAGAGAGTGTGTCCTAAAGACGTTTGTTGATATGAGTTTCCATTAGTACGTTTATTGTTAAATCACAGACGTCGGGGCCGAGGGGTACGTATCCACAGCAATTAAATTCCCCCCAATATTTTGCTGAGGAGAAGACTACATTGCTTTGGAAAGTTCTAAATATGAGACTGATAGTAACTTTTTGTGTATCTGTATAGCGTTTGTTTGTTCTTAAGCGCTAAACTACACAATGGGCAATCTTTGTTGTGTCTGATTTTTAGCGTTATAAGCCTTGAGACTTGCAGCTGAGACACTGGGGGACATCTGTATAGAGTATAAATTGATTATTATCTGAAATATTCTTATTATTTCTATGGTTTACGATTTTGTGGTACATAGCAAACAATTTAATTTGTGTTTTGTATGTTTTAGTATGTACAATACAGTACTTGTTATTGCGCGAAAGTGTTGAATAATAGTGTAAAGCGTTAATGACTGACAGACAATTTTTATTTATTTACGACTGGCCTCCCCTCAAACGTTTAGTATGTATTGACGTGGCTTTAAGTTAAAAAACTTTTGTTATCGTTTTTAGCCGCGGCTCATATAATGGCTCTGAGTTTTATTTACATTTTAATTACAGCCGCGGCTATTGAGGATTTCCCCTTCTTTTTATGTGGCAAGCGTTTTATTTATTATATTTTAATATATGTTATTGCCATGTATAAGTTACAATAACGAAGTGAACATTGGAAGTTTTAATTGTTGAACACAACAAATACTTTTAACATTTTTTTCTATGTTCTCAGCGCTTAGTATCTGACGCACAAACAACCCGTATTTTTTAGTTCTAGCAAGAAACAAATAAAAATTTGGAGAACTATGAAAAGTGGATAACTATAAAGATTTAACCAGTTTGTCAGTTTCATAATTTCGCGCAAAGTTACACTGAGAACTATTGTGTATCGTCGTCTCTAAATTTGAACTGATAGATTAGAGAGAAAGATAGATAGTTAACAGCTTCCACTTAATTAAGTGTCTTTGTCTTCTCTTGTCTGATCAAATATTGGATTTGATCGTCACTTTTATAACGCACCAACGGCAAAGTGCGGAGAGCGTTCTTTGGATCGTGAATCTTTTTTAGTATTTAAAATTACTGTTATATTTTCCTTATAAGTAGAATTTTCTTTTACAAACACAATTTTTCTATGTTTCTGTTTGATATTAAACATAAAGCTACACAATGAGATACCTGTGCTCTGCCCAGTGCAGGAATCGAAACCCGATTTTAGCGTTATAAGCCCCCAGACTTGCCGATGAGCCACAGAGAAGAACAACTGTAAATACGGATTTTTTAATTTTTTCCTTAAACGCTTTACTTACAATTACCAATCAGTTTTCCATTTTCAAGTTCCCTGGTAACTTAGCAATAACCTTGAGGACTTATAACGCTAAAATTTGGGGATTGATCCCCGTGATGGACAAAGCTTATATTGTCCATTGTGTAGCTCTGTGTTAAATAAAAAAAATAATTAAAAAATCCATTTTCAAATGAAGTCATAACCAGTATATTAAAGTTTAAACATAGTGGTCATTAAAATAATTTGAATATGATCATAAAAGTCGATAAATCCTCACTACAAACCACTTGAAAAACTGAACTAATTTACAGGTTAAATTAAATTAATTACATTTTACTACAAAAATACTTTACAAGATATTAGCGCTGTACATTGAACTTAAAAAATGATAACTTATGTACAATAGTAATTAGTTGTTACAGTTTGTAATTAATTCAGATAAACAATTCGCAGTTTTTAGTTGTTTATAACTTTTTAATCCTTATACTCTTTGATGTTGATAAATTTTCCGTTAGGGAGCGCTAGCTTTGCATGATCTGAATTCAAAATTGGGAATAATATTTAATATATTTGTTCATTATGTATTTCGCTAATATTATCATAAAAATCAAAAAATCTTTAAAACTTCTGAAGTTGATGACTGTATTTTAAATGGGGGCGGACGAGGCCTAATGATAATGTATCAGGTTGTAGATCGAGTCATGAAACTGTTGAACACGCTCTGCACTTTATTGTGGGCGTATCATAAGAGGGACAGTCAATCCCCTTATTCGATTTAAAGAGACAGACAAAGCCCTTATAGCGTCTGGTCAGTAGTACAAAATGAAGAACGTTTGTACTTAAATCATAGAGGTTTCTGAAATGGCCGTTTAGTACAGATACTGTTCGTGTCGAAAATTCCAATTACGCTTTTGCTAAAAAGCAAACAGACAGACGATATTTTGTTGTTGTTGTTTTTTTGGGGGGGGGCTGCAGCAAAAAATTAACGTTGAAGATATACATGAGTAAATCACATCGTCTGAGCTTTAGGAAATTGGATAGTAAAACAGAATGAAAATGGTATAAATACAAATACATTTCCACTGTTTTTTCTCGTTTTTTTACGTAATAATAATAATAACAACAGAAATACAATTTTGAAATTATTGAACCTAGTTGTTTTGTTGTACTTTCTTTCTGGATCAATTTTGTTTGCACTTAATAGAAAAAAAAATCGTCCTTGTTGACTCATGAAATGTATTAGTTATAAATTAGTGGCGCACGACTCACAATCTGCGGGTTCGAATCCCCGTCCCACCAAACATGCTCGCCCCATCAGCCGTGTGGGCGTTATAATGTGACGGTCAATCCCATTATTCGTTGGTAAAAAGAGTAGCCCAAGAGTTGGCGATGGGTAGTGATGAGTAGCTGCCTTCCTTCTAGTCTTACATTGCTAAATTATGGTTGACTAGTGCAGACAGCCCTCGTGTAGCTTTGCGCGAAATTCAAAACAAACAAATAAAACATTTTTAAATTAGAAACGGTTTGATCCCGCATTTTCTTTCTTTAATTTTTTTTTGTAGATTAGGTACAAAAATATGTGATATTTTACGATAATATTTGATAACATATACAAGTATACATAGGCTAATTGGTTTGGTTTGTTTAAAATTCAGCACAAAGCTACACAACGGGCTATCTGTGCTCTGCCCACTACGGGTATCGAAACATAAAATAAAATTAAAGTGTAAGGAATATAAAGGTGTTGGATCCTCATGTTATGGATTTGTTTAATCTTTCTCCTCACTTCTTAGATTATCTTCAGTTTTCTAACTAATTTCAAAACTGTTTACTTGATCATTTCTTTTCCTCACCAAAACGTGAATTTCAGTGAAGAAAATATGATTTAGAGATCTAATCTTTTCTTCGGTTCGCTATTCCAGTGGAAAAGATTAGTTTTGCTGAATTCACAGCTAATTCGTGTTTATTGAAAGATGAAAGCACATAAGTGAAATGGGCAGTCCTTTACTCATTATTAATAATCTAAAATACCTTTAGCATGGGCATCCTCAGAAATCTTTCCAGGTGGAACGCAAAGTAGTGTGAAATTGTGAAGTGAATAAAAAATTCATATAGATATACTGAATAAATAAAGAAAGAATTGTGTTTCTCATTTTCCAGGGGAACAAGTGCCCCCCACCCCCAGCGGACGCCCATGACTTTGAGGTGTTTGGATAACACGTGACACACACCTAAATAATTCTAGGTTATTTGTGGTGAGTAAAGGACTATAG
>NW_013666520.1:188140-189203 GCF_000517525.1 Limulus polyphemus
AACACGTGACACACACCTAAATAATTCTAGGTTATTTGTGGTGAGTAAAGGACTATAGATCTAAGCTAAACAAATTAATTTCAAATTTGTTGCTCGTTACTGAATGTACTTTTTTATTACTGATGTATGTATGCTTATTAAAAATAACGATAGAAGGTCTGTTTCATTCGACTTCAGGAGCTGTTGTTTTATATTCTTTATTTAGGAAAGAAAAGTTAATATGAACTTCTGATAAAAGCGAGGTAGTTACTTAGAACAGAAATAAAAATCAGCCTGGTAATTAACTTACGTTCTGACTTATAAAGATTAGAATGCATTGTTTCATTATTTGCGTAATTTCGCTGTTAACAATATGTTCAGCCGTAAATCAATAATATATCAAAGTTTCAGACAGCTTACACGATTTAGGTAGTTCCTAAATTCATATACATATTGTTCACTCTTACCGTTGTAATAGTTTTATTTATCACTTATCGTCTTCTAAACTTCCAAATTTGGACAAACAAAGCGAAAAATATAACCAAAAGCAACGATGAAAAACATCCTGGAGGTTTAACTAAAAAGGATAATAATTATAACCAGAAGTAAAATGTGAATATAAATTATACTTGTAAAGGTAAACGTAACTATGCATACGATGTGTTTTATATAGTTGAAATAATTAAGTTTAGTGTGTAAGTATATTTTTGATTTCCACTTTGTTGGTTGTGTCTTTCTTTTATTTAGGGCCAAGCGTGGCTTAATGGTTAGAGTGCCTGGAGTGTGAACCCGAGAATGCATGGTTTGCAACACATTGCCCCCAAACATTACTATCAAATCGCATTAACTACCAAATCACAATTAAATATCTAGTAAAGTAACAAAGAGTATATTAAACCATGATAGAGAATGCATGGTTTGCAACACATTGTCCCCCAAACATTACTATCAAATCGCATTACTTACCAAATCACAATTAAATATCTAGTAAAGTAACAAAGAATATATTAAACCATGATAGAGAATGCATGGTTTGCAACACATTGCCCCCAAAACATTACTATCAAATCGCATTACTTACCAA
>NW_013666520.1:189720-201480 GCF_000517525.1 Limulus polyphemus
TAGAGGGAAGGCAGCTACTCTTTCACCAACGAATAGTGGGATTGACCGTCACATTATAACGCCCCCACGGCTAAAAGGGGCAAGCATGTTCGGTGTTACGTGGATTCGAACCCGCGACCCTCAGATTGCGAGTCGAGTGCCCTAACCACCTGGCCATGCCGGGCACAACAGGAATAGTATCCTTAATATCTATATTCGAGGTGCTCACTGTAAGCACCATGTAAATAAAACGATTCATTCAAGTCTTTAAGGAAAAAGTAGAATCGTTTGTTTAATAAAGAAAATATATTTTTATTTCTTATAAAAGTGTAGTACAGTTTTTTAGAGTATTCAAACTTCTTTCAGCTCATATTTATAAGTATTCTTCCTGAAAGTGCCTAAAATATTCATCAATATTCCCATTCTTTAGTTCTAACTACATTCTAGAAACAGCTGTGTATTTAAGTAGTTTGAATATCAATATCTATTTTCAAACTAGCTCCTAGACATGATATTCAAAATAAATAAATACACTGTGTTTACGTTCTTTGAGCTTGTGACGTTTTTATACTCCATAGAAGAGAGGTAGAATGATAGGGGTTGTGGGGGAGAGAGTTATGTTTGGAATTACCACACGTACGTAATCTAAACGATAGGCTAAGTATCTGACAGCTTATCCAATCTTTCCCCGACCTGACTTCATCAGATAAGTATACCGTAACACTCAAACATATATATAAACACAAGACACATCGTTATGAAAAACGAAGAGCGCTGTTTATAGACACGACAAGGCTTTCAGTCTCAAAGCACAAACCGCATATGTCAGTCGACATCAGCACATAGGCACACCATTGAAACAAAAATTATATCGAATTAACTAAATAAACTAAAATCTTTCTGAGACAGATTCCGTTCCTAACAGTCTTATTTTGACAGTTCTGATACACTGAGTTGACGATAAACATTTCTTCTGCCAACAGTTCGTAGTTGCATGATTCAAGTTTATTGAAGAACCTGAATAAGGATTTAAATAGTCAGAACGATTCTTTTCTTTGTTAAGACATTTTGTTACATATAATATAACATAAACTATATATATATACAGGGTGGGTAAAAGTTATTATACGGCTGGTACTAAAGATAATATTACGAAGACAAATGAAACCAATTGGATTATTGTTTGTTTACAATAATAGCTAGAAATTACACAATGTTCTAAATGTGTGTAAGTGAATAGCTGCGGTAACAGTACCCAAATAGTTCTGGAGATACCTCTCTCTCCACTCACCCATCAAATCACATTACTTACCAAATTTACAATTGAAAATCGAGTAAGGAAACAACAGAGAATATATTAAAACATGAATGTTCAGCCGTATGCAGCCAGCTGTGGGTGTGATAGTTAACTCTTGGAACTAATTTTGGATAATCCATCACCCACTATACCAAATCCAACCACCACCGTTAGATTAAATACTGATGTAATTGTATTTGTATGACTATATACACATTACCATCGTAAAGACATATATTACCATCCAATATAGTTCGATGATTGGCAATGTAACAACCCAACCACTACCGTTAGATTAAATACTGATGTAATTGTATTTGTATGACTATATTAACATTACCATCGTAAATACATACATTACCATCCAATATAGTTCGATGATTGGCAATGTAACAACCCAACCACTACCGTTAGATTAAATACTGATGTAATTGTATTTGTATGACTATATTAACATTACCATCGTAAATACATACATTACCATCCAATATAGTTCGGTTATTGGCAATGTAACAACCCAACCACTATCCACACTGAAAAATTATAGTATTGACATTTTTTCGTTTACTTAAAATTTTTGAGCCAAACTACACGAGGGTTATCTTTTCGTAGTTGTAACCATCCCTAATTTTGAACTGATAGACGAAAGGGAAGGCAACAAGTCAATAGCACCCATCGCAAACTCTTGGGCAATTCTTTATTTATCTAATAGTGAGATTTGACCGTCATTCTAATAACGCACCCATTGCCCGAAAGTGCAGAGCAAGTTTTCACGACAAGGGGACACAAATCAGTAGACCTCCGGACATGCTAGTCATTAGGTTACGTCCAACAAAGCATTCAGTAAAGCAATTGTGGATAATTCATTAAAAATAATCATAATTATACCACAAAACATCTAAATGTTCATGATAGCAAAACAACACTATACAGTATGTTTTGATTTTTAGGTAATGTAATTTTTGTCTGAACTTTTTTAGTTGTGAGATAACAGTCCCTTTTAAACAAATTAGGCAGAAAAACACTATTACGGTAAGGCAGACTATGAGCTGAAAATAAACCTCGTTCATTAGTGTTTATAACGCTAGAATTCGGGGCTCGATCTCCCTTGACATAGCACAGATAGCTTATTATATACCTTTGCACTAAAACAACCAACCAACAAAATCTGTCATGCATATTAATATTTATAAAACGTCAGTAAAAGAAATATCCCAATCTAAACAGTGGAATTACGATTATTATTAGTATTTCAAGTTCAGCAACATAAGCGAGGGGGAAGGAACTGGTTTGTACACATTTAGAGTTATTTAAAGAGACTAAATCATTAATATACATAATCATATAACTATATAAGCTATGAAAAGGACTCCCAGATACGCTCCACTGTAAGCAGTTGGACTGAAGAGGACATGTGAAATGTCGAAACTAGTATCCATGTAAATGTGATATTTTCGATTAGTGTGGATTTTAAACTTTATTGTGAAGCAAAGAAAAGTTAGTAGCAGATACGTGTATATTATTTAGACATAGTGAAAACTGCAGTTATTGTATTGTCAATAATTCAAAAGCTTTTTCAATATTTCATCCGCGTATAGCATAATTTGTAATTTTATTAAACAGGAGATCCAAAATGTTATTCTGTAAGATGTCTACCGGTTTTATAACAATTTTAACAGAACTGGTAATAAATCTAAATTTTATAAGATTTTGGTGTAACCCATAAAAAAAAATAAAGATAAGCTAAATCAAAGTATTTGCTATCAATTAATACTTTTCTCTCTCTTTTTTTTGCAGTTTTAAAAAAGATTATTTCTAATAACATCATGCTTATTTTTTAGTTTTAGCAAAAGTGGTATTAGTATTAACTTCATGAATTGATAAACAGGAGTTTTTTGTTTTTATTTTTACAAATAAATGCAAAATTTTAATTGGTTTTGTCAATCAGTTTCTTAATTCTATGACATATTATAACACAATTTTAGTGTAGTTTATTCTGATTGGTGTGTTACTGTAGCTCAAATGGAAATTCGAGGCTCGATCCCTACGGTGGGCACAGCGAAGATAGTTCACTGTGTAGCCTTGCACTCATTTACAGTAATATCAAGAAGCGTATCAAGCCCAGTTAGCTGTTGCTTTAATCCGGCACTGACTTTCAATTCTGGTAACTAATAGGTTAAAAAAGTATTATATGTATAGTAATTTAAAGTTGATGTAAATTATACACTCAAAATAATTTAGAAATACTCTATCTACAAAATATTTTAAAATTAGTAATTACCTTTTGTTTAAGTTGTATCTATATCTTATCCCCTCTAGTGTCATACTCATAATTAAAAATCTCAGAGTCTGTTCCAGTAAATTATTATTTCTTTAATGCTAATTTCATTAACACTATTTGCTATATTGTTTATTGTATATAATATATTTATCATGTACTTCCTATTATTAAGAATGCTTTGCAATTTTAGTTTAGTATAGAAATTTAGGCCTAACCTAAATCACTTAAATGAGACATTATTGGGATTACGGCCGAAAATATCGTTTAAAGTGAGGGTATCCAACTGACGAATCAATGTATTCTAATCTTTATAAGTCAGAAGTAAAAACTGTATATTAAATTACCATATTTATTACTGGGTTAATTCTAAGTTCACATAAGTAGGTAGCTAGCTTATTTTGATCAGAAGTTAATGATAAGTAAGCTTATAACTTTGTTAGTGTGATTATAGAGAGAGGGAAACTACTCAAATAAGATATATGTTGGGCATAATAATGCGATAGGATTTTTGTTCTTCATTCCTGAGGAAATTTGAACGACTTACAGCTTAATGTACGATTGTTTTTTGTAGATTTACGTAACAGTGGTGATTTTTCTTCACACCACAAGAAGGTGAAATTATTAGACAAAAATGGCGTTCACGGCGTATCAGAGGTATCATTTGGGGGGGAGGGGAGCGATAGGGGCATCCCTCCTCAAGTTCGGATAGTGGCATCAAATGGTAATTTCTGTAAAACAGTTCTATTCAGCTCGTATTTAACACATACGAAAATTACCCCCTAGTGTCCAACTGAACTGGAGTACCCATGTGAGGTCAGTCTTCTTTGAAAAGCCTTTTTTTTAAATGACGCTCCACGGCATAATACGTTTTATAGAACTAATAAGGTTTCCTTAATTAACATGGGAAGTGAGAAGGTCATTATAATACAGCAAGAATTCGGTTTTCTTATATATATATATTTCTCGTACTGAAAGCTCTTATTCATTGCGAAAATCTTAAATCAATGATCCAACTAATGAGAAACATCTATTCTTAGTAACTGAAGAATAAACTTTCACAAATCTTTTATTGGTTTGTTTGTTATTAAGGGCGAATCTATACAATGGATTATCTGTGCTGTGCCCACAAACTGGTATCAAAACCCAGTTTTTAGCATAATAAGCCTTCAGTTGGTGCTGTTTAATATTGTGTACAAAATAAAAGCGATGTATATTAACTAACAACCGAAAATTTCTTATTAATATTTTTCTTAAGGAGACATAATATAAGCCGGAATTCTTCTGAACTTAAGGCTAATCACTAAAGTTCCGATCTCAGCGTGTGGTCCTTCAACAGCTATAACACGTGGCTCTACAGAACTAGCACAGAGCTGCAGTCAGCCAGCTAAATGGCAAACCACACAGCCTGCAAAGTATCCGACGAAAATTAAATGTGGCAATCACGAGTGGGCCTTGATAGCGCCAAAGCAATCTCGAGAGTGAAGAAGAAGGTTCCCATTCATCCAAATCAACCAATTAGCGATTTGGGGGGAGAAAGAGAAAATTAAATATATTTGTTAAGAGTTGTACTATTTAAAGATCACACTTCATTAATGGAATGAAAGAGAAACTTTGTTTTGTTTTTGAAAAATAAAAATAGAATTATTATCCGCAAACATCATGTAAACGTTTAAAGTTTGATTTATTTGGCATATAAATAAATAAATAACATAAAAATGTATGAAAGGTGAGATAGGAAGAATGGATTTTAATTGAGGTTTTCTTAGAATAATCTTATACAATTAACCCTTTTACTCGTCCGTGTGAATACTTTGATAGAGAACTTATTGGCGGTCCGATATGAACTAATGATTCAGCATGATCAGACTTTGAACAGAGGGTCTCCCAGTTCAATATTAGGTGAGAGCAGATATCTCTTTGTGTAGCTTTGTGCAGTAATTCTAAAATAACAAACAAAAGAAAAACGAAATCATAAATGTAAAAATCAAGTACCCGTATGTTATCCTTTGCATGCAAATCTAAAACTGTTACTGACACTAGTTCTAACTCCTATATTTAATAAAAATTCCTTTTGTTATACTTAAATATACATATATATTTATATAGTATTCTTGTAGGGTTTTGCTTTTCTCGAAAAGTTAGGCATTGGGTTATATTGTTTAATATATATTCAATATATTACTACTTCAAAGTCGACAAATTTTACACTATTTGTCAGAGCAGAATTACGAAATAATTTCTACAAATACAGAAAATATTTTATGAAGTTACTTTTTCTAATTCATATTCGAGTACTTCATCGTAATTCCAATCCTCACTAAAACACTTAACACCTGCTCAATAGCTGAATCAGAATTCAGAAGCCCATAATTTGTTGTTATATATCCAAGTCTAACACAGAATTTTCAGTCAATTGTTTTAAAAGTTAATTTTAAAGGTTTCGGTAATCTATACATATTTAAGTTTGTATTATTTGTAAATATCAAAGTTATTATGCTTTCGGCTTGTCAGAGGAATGTGTACCTCAGATAAAATTGAAGAACACTGTCCAAATTGTAAGATGGGCGATACTAATATTTCTTACGTGTCTAAACGAGTACACTTTCAAGAAGTTAGACTGTGTATAGATTTGTGTGTGTTCTGTTTGTAAAATTATATCTAAACGACAAAAATGTGAGTTATAAATCAAAAACAGAAAGTAGTAACTTAGAAGCAGAACATAATTTCCTATTGTACCATCAAATATTGAGAATTTCGTGAATGTACAGTAAGCTTTTTGTATTGTAAAGTTCAGTGACATACAAAATCCGTTCTTTATTGTCAGAGTTACTGCATAGTGAACATACAGTTTGTGTTGGTTGCAAAGTTTATTCTGAAATGATACGCAGTAAACCCAATGTTTCAGTATGTGTGAAACTGTACAAGTCTTTACTTACATATACTGAAGGTAACACGTCAGTTTCAAGCTGTAAGGGAGTGGTATGTGAAGGTCAAGACCTAGTGTTCAGCACGAAGGCGGACAGTCAGTTTAGTTACAGATTTCAAGTGCATGACATGCTTTGTATAGTTTCTAAAATAAAGGAACTTTGATTACTTTGGAGAATGCCTAATATGTTTCATTTATGGTAATTTATTATAACTCACTAATAACATGCTAGAACAAGTATATACCACAGGTATCATTAGATTGGTCTGTAACTCAGTATTTTATAAACTACAAATAGCATGTTCGTATATCTTAAAGTTATGTTAATAAATGTTTCAGTATGTTTGTTAAATATGTGATTTTACTTACATACATTAATGATATTACATCGGGTTATGAGTTTTCTATATCAAATATAAATGGAGATTTGTATTAGTTGTTAGAAACTAATGTTCATGGTATGTAGTTTACCATAAAAGATTAAGCTAGACATGTATAGGTCAGTATTTTATAAACTACAAATAGCATGTTCGTATATCTTAATGTTATGTTAATAAATGTTTCAGTATGTTTGTTAACAATGTGATTTTACTTACATACATTAATGATATTACATCGGGTTATGAGTTTTCTATATCAAATATAAATGGAGATTTGTATTAGTTGTTAGAAACTAATGTTCATGGTACGTAATTTACCATAAAAGACATTTAACTAGACATGTATAGGTCAGTAATTTATAAACTAATACGTTTTCGTAAATAGTAGCTTATATTTTAAAGTTATATATTTATATATTTGATTATCTATCTATAAAGTTTAAATAAGAAATGATTCATGTTATGGTAACAGTTTCAAAATCCATGTGAGGAAATATCTGTTTTGAAATAGTCTAAGAATAATCATTTGAGTTATAACTAAAGGTTATTTTACGATTATGATTGTCAACTCTTTTTTCGGCATTTTTCATTTGTAAAAAAATGTGTTTGGTGCGTTGTTAAACTAACAAGTTTAAATAGTATATTGTTCGTAAAGTTAAGTTTTGCACTAATTTTTAGGGGCAAAAGATGATACATGTTACCGTAAAATTCTTTTAAAAATCTATGCCAGTTTTCAAAAATTACATTTTCTGAGTCTAAAAACCAATGAACAAACATAACATGTGATTGGAAGCTTGTTAATATTTAAATAAAAATTAGCCCGTTTGTTGTGGACTGATGTGTCTGATCATGTGAACGAGTTTATCAAGACTACCTGGAAACAACTAACTGTGTTACCATTCGAGTACATACAAATATAGTTCGTTGTATTGTATAATGAACTTTTATCCCGTCAAATATTGAGAAATAGAATATCATGTTTTGTATCACTATATAATGAACTTTTAAATTCAGTGATATACAAAAACTCAGGTTAAAGTATGGTGAACATTACATTTATGTAGAAAATATATGATTATATAGAGTTGAACCATTTACTTTCAATATTAAATATGATGTAAATACATAGATAGTGACAATGTATTATAATTGTATTTTATTTTATGCGAAATAGACTTGGTCAACTCAGAACTGACCTTTGTCATGTATTTCAACGATTTTTCTCTCCTTTCTATATCTTCTTTTTCTCTGTCTACCCTTTCCATGTAACCACGTGACGACCTTTGTATTTCTTAACAGACAAAGATTAGCTAGCTTGACTCAGTGTCCAGATTGTATATGTGTGTGTGTGATATTTTATAATAGTGTTTACACAGTTTCAATATTTTATGACAATTTAATAGAAAAATGGATGGATGAACAGTACGCCATTCATTTATTATATTTAGTTGTAGCAAAATGAATTAGCCTCGTTCAAATAATGTTATATTAGATGATTTGTGAAAGCAAAACAACAAGTGTCCTAATGAACATTGTCTGAAAGAAGTATGAACACATTAGAAATGTATTCGATACATTCACACGATTTGTGCACGAGAAGAAAGTTTGGAGGTGTGTTTGCCAGTGATCAACTACCTAATCATGCAGAAAAACAATTGTACATCGTCAATCTGGATCCAAGCCATAAATCTTGTAGCCACCGGGTCTGTATTTGCATTGGTCGAGATGAGAAAGGAGAATAATTTGATCCATTAGGACTGTTTCCACATAAGAAAACCACCAAGAAGAACTGTCAAATGTAAACTTACAACAACAAAAATACTACAAGGACAGTATTCGTCTGTGTGTGGGGCGTTATAACTGTGACAGTTCATCCTGGTATTTAGTTAAGAGTAGCTGTGTAGGCGGCAGGTGATGCTGACTGGTTATTCTCCCTCTTATCAATATATCAGAACTAGTATTTTCTACGTCTGGAGCTTTGGGCCTTTGATCTAATTGTTTAGTCTATGTGTCGTATGAGAAGCCGTTCTGGTTGAAATATACCAAATGTACCATTGGATATGGATAAGTAGGAGAGCATCAAGGGTTGTTTTATGTAGCGTCATGAAGAATAAATACTTGTAATTAAGTACTACTGCTGGTGTTGATAAATATTTACTGGAATAACACTAAGCTGTATGAACACTGGAGAATAAACACTGTCATTTTATTCGATATTCTGCCGTTTCATATCGCATGCTCACGAGGTAATATTAAAACATGATGTAGGAGAAAACTGCTTCAACGGTACATCAAATGACTTAGTGATTTTAAGCTATCGTTTCTAGTTCTTTGTGGTAAGTACAAGAAAATTAAATCACACATGTGAAAAAATTTCCTTTCTCTCTTTTTTTTCTTCTTCCTTTTATCATATTGAGAAGAAAGAAAAATCGATACTTAACTGTATGTTTGAAAATATTTGACTGTTACGTTTAACGCGCTTCCTGGTGGCCCCACTACATCCGGATGTCGTCTGGAGGTGGTTGATATTAAAACTCATTTCAGAGCATGCGCTTTCATCAAGCTTAGGTAAGTTGCGGAGATGTTTTTGACAAGTATAACCAAGTTCCATCCTCTCTCGTACAATTCACCCGTAAAATTTCAGAAAATATCATCTTTATTCTGGAAAAATTACAAAACCGTAGTCATCAACTAACAAATTATATATACACGATACAATACAAAGTTTGTTTCATCATAGAGAAAAGGCCAATCCTTTACGTGCAACAACGTAAAAAAAACAATGGTATTTTATTCATATTCGAAAACTAGCATTCCTATACATTCAAAGCAGATGACGTGTTAAGATCTTTGATGAGCGACACCTATTTGTATTTTCTTAAGTATTATAGTCGTTCTTCATTAATTACTGGATTTTCAAGGTGTGGAGAATGAGGTTAGTTTTTCATATGTTGAGACGTTTTTAATATGTTTGGAAATGCAACATAATGATTTTTCTTTATTCAGTCCCAACCGCTTTGGCAATAAGCTAATTTTAATTTAAACAGAGGAAACAACGTTATTTGTTACATGTCATTATAATTTTTATTCAACTGTGGAATAAAGTTCATCTTGCAAATAGTTATAAAAGTTGTCAATATTTACACATGAGAAGTCATTCACAAACAAGCATTCAGTCAGGGGGGTTGAAGTTGTTTTAAAAATAAAAACATTTTAATTGAAAACGAGTTGAGACAGAAGCTTTGTATACATCGAATAGATAACATGTGAGCTTATGGTTTCTTCCAAATAAATTATCGTACGTTATTTATTTCAAGATTTAAAACGCACTTATATTAATATGGAAATAGGAATAAAACCACCACCAGAGGGCAGCAGTTGAGAGAAAGATTTTCATTTACATTAAATGACAGAGATGAGTATCAGTATTGTTCTGTGTACTTTAACATAGTTTATGAAATATTTAAACTCAACATATGCTATTTTTATCACATCGTTCAATTAGTCTGCAAGTTTCTTTCCAAGTAACATCGCGAGGCTATGAGATCTTGAACTCTGAATCACTTCTTGGAACTAGTCGCGCCGTTTTTTGTGTAAACAGGCGTTATTTGTGTTTCTTCTCTATGAACAACACACAGAAGATAGTCCTTCTCCACGCCATATTTTCCTAAGTAACTATATTTTAGATAACTCCATTGTGTAACTATATCTGTTATTTCGGAAGTGATTATCATTACAGCCTAATTAATGTAGCGAACACTGGGACAAGCTGTGTTCCTGCAACGATAAGATCAGTTAACGGTTGAGGAGGTGGGGGCGATGAACTGACTTCCCACCATGGCGACTATTACTTCAACAACTAGCATTAGATTATGTTTCAGTTTGACTTAAGTTTCAGAGGCAGGTTCAAGGAAGAAGAGGGCCACTGTTACTTGACGGTAAGCAATATATCAAGGGTAGCCACAGATCAAAAGCATCTTTTTTCCAGTTCGCAAGTCGTGCACGTGGTCGTTGGGAAGAAACTGCAGTTAGAATCACAGATGTTAATGATACTGACTACAAAACAAATGGGCTACATATAGAAGGAAAAACAAAACCAAAAACATTGCCATAAAAAACACGTTAACCAGTTGTAAGTAATACGGAGACCACGCTTAAGAAATTCTTTGATGACACACTAAATTGATCATAAATCAAGCCAAATCTTGGTAATATTCCTTATTAAAAAGAAGAGATACGTTATTCAACTAAATTCTTTCAGAGTTAGAATTATATCCGTTAGTTATTCATTTCCACACCCACGTGCCCTCATATATATACATACTTGTGAAAGGTACAGAAATGAATCAATAAACAAACTGTTTCCGGTCCCCTGGAGACTAACAAAATCGAATGCCGAAAGTCCGATGTGAAACGTGAAACACTACAAAAAACACTCATTTATATCTTTGATACGAATACTTGAGAATGACTAGAAAAGTGTTTACAGATCGTTTAGTATTAGGGATGTTTGGATGAGCGAAACGTCCCTTTCAGATGCAAAGTGGTATTATACAGCAAAGAAATGGGTTTTATTTTCCTAAACATATTACACTATTATATAGAAAATATCATTATTTTCTTAATATTATCTTGACTTTGGGGGAAGATGAGAATGATAATGCAAAGTTTACAAGGGCTATAGAAACAGGTGCAGTTAACATTTAGTATTAGGCTACAATCTAGGATATGACTCAGGGTATGAAACACTTATGCTCTGTATTCAGGGGCTTTTGGTCATATATATATATATATATATATATATATACATATATATAGAGATAATAAACGTCTTACAAGTGGATGTATTTAACGTAAACCGTGACTAATATAGTCACTAACTTGTTACAATAATAAA
>NW_013666520.1:201584-215208 GCF_000517525.1 Limulus polyphemus
TATATATATATATATATATATATATATATATATATACATATATATGAGATATAAAGCTTCAAGTGGATGATTTAGTAAACCTGCAATATATGCCACTTGTTCAATGTAAAAAATACCTTCTGTTGGAAAAAAGTTCAATATTAAATTAAGTTTTGTCTCTACAATAAGCGATAAAGTTTAAGAGTCGAATTTGTGATCTTTCATTCTTATTTAGAGGTTCAAGCCTTTGGTGGTTCAGCGGTAAGTGTGAGGGCTTATAACGCTAAATATCAGGTTTGGATACTCTCGGTAGACAGGGCACAAATAACCCACTGTAAAGCTTTGTGCTAAATAACAAAACAAACAAACAAACAAATAAACAATTAGATGTTCAATTCGTAGATCTTTTGTCTCTAACGATAAATCAATCAAACTTGACTTATCAAATTTTCTTGACTTATCTGGCTTTATTTTGCCATGTATCACAAGTTTTGTTTCTTTTATTCCCTGAATACTGTATTTATTGTTTCTATTATATAACAAGGCAGATTTGTGTTCACGAGTGTGAAACAGACAAAAATTAAATAAAACGCAATGCAGTTACATCAGACGAAATGGAATCTATATTAAGGAAAATGATCAGCATTTAATTTCATAATACACTAACCAGCACTGATGTTCATGTGTCTAAGCTAAAGTTGTAGAAGATTCGAATATTTAAATTATATATATGTTATATAAAAATCTCGACTAAAGGCAAATTTTAATTTTGAAAGAAACTATTAAAGAACGTAATATTAGGTCGTCAAGAAATTAATGTCGCGTTTTGGAACACTTTCATTAACCATCCCCCCAAAAACGTACATCACGTATAATAGTTAAACGAACCGCCTAAACGTCACGTTAGTGTATCCTATATAATGTGTAAAGTTAAGTATACTCTAATCCCTTATAGTGATGGCACAGGACGAGATACACATTCGGCATGTAATGCTGTTTGAATACAAGAAGGGGAAACAACGCCTCTGTAGCCACAAAGAAGTTTATGCAAATTTTTGAACGTTCGTAAGTGTCAACGATGGTTCAGCAAATTTCGTTCATGTGTCTTTAGCCTTAAAAACTGTGATGGCAGGGGCCGACATGTTGGAATTGATATTGATGTTCGGAAGACGCTTGTTAAGTCTAACCCAAGGCAAAACACTCGTGAAATGGCCCTGGAATTGCATGTCTCTCATGAAACAATACGCAAACATCCAAGGAATATGGGAAAACTCCATAAAGAAGATGTTTGGGTGCCTCACGAACTCTCCCATGATTATCGTTTCCAACGTGTGAATGTTGTTTCGTCTCTTCTGGCGCGTAATGCGCGTGAACCGTTTTTGGACAGAATTGTCATCGGTGATGAAAAATGTATTCTCTATGAGAATATTAAACGCCAAAAACAATGGCTCAGTCCTAGACAAAAACCACTTCCTACCCCAAAACCTGGACTCCATCCGCAGAAAGTGATGCTTTGCATTTGGTGGGACATCAAAGTAGTGATTCATTTCTTACTCCTAAATACACAGTGAACTGTCAATGCAGAGATCTATTGTCAGCAACTGGAACGTTTAAATCAAGCCCATCATCAGAAATGCCCTTCACTCGTCAATTGGAAAGGTGTTATTCTTCTCCATAACAATGTACGCCCACATGTAGCACGTTTGACGCAACAAAAGATTATGGAGTGGGGTTGGGAAGTTCTCCCCCACCCACCATATTCTCCAGATCTGTCACCATCAGATTACCATCTTTTTCGTTCGCTGAAACACCATCTTAATGAGAAAACGTATGCAAATGTGGGAGGGGTTAAAGAGGACATCGACATGTTTTTTGCTTCAAAGCCAAGTGATTTCTTTAATCAGGGCATTAACAACTTGAGTGTAAGATGAAAAAGCATCATCGATAAGAATGGAGACTATTTCATTTAATAAATATTTTATTTTGATATATATAAGTTGTTCGGGTTTTTTCATCTAAAAAAAAAGCGACATTAATTTATTGACGACCTAATACATTGATAAAAAAATGTAGTAGAGGATCTAAACAAGATACTAAAAGGCAAGTCTTATTTATCCAAAGCTACCAGTTACTTTTATATGCATATAATTCAAATAATTTTTTAGCTAATCTCATTTCGAGAAAAAAATGTTATGAAAGTGTATGCATCGCGATATTTTTCCTAAATGACATTTTATCGTTTCACAAAACTAACTGCCCTGCATTGCCAGGTGGTTACGGCACTCGACTTGCAATCTGAGGGTCGCGGGTTCAAATCTCCTGTTCTACCAAACATGCTCGCCCTTTCAGCCGTGGGGGCGTTATAATGTGACGGTCAATCCCACTATTCGTTGGTAAAAGAGTAACCTAAGAGTTGGCGGTGGGTGGTGTTAACTAGCTGCCTTTGCTTTAGTCTTACACTGCTAAATTAGGGACGGCTAGTGCAGATAGCTCTGGTGTAACTTTGCGCGAAATTCAAAACAAACCAAAAACTAACAAACCGGAAATATTTCGTATATACCTTTTGAGGTGCATCATCTGGGACTTATGAGTAGTTTTTTGCAAATCGAACAAAAGTATAAAATTAATTGGATTAGGCTTTGAAAGTTTGTTGTTGTTTCATTGAAATAATGAAATTTGTATTTACTCTCTATGGGTTACCTGGGTGGAAACACCGAAATACCTATGTCCGAGCTGTTGGTTGGTTTGTTTGTAGTTAAGCACAAAGCTACACAATGGGCTATCTACGCTCTGCTCACAACAGGTATCGAAACCCGGGTTTTAGCCGTGTAAGTCCGCAGACATGCCGCTGTGCCACTGAGGAGCCCCGAGCTGTTGGTTTAATTGTGATTTTATTACGTCTGTTATGCGTTATTCGTACAAATATATTTTGTAGTTTAGTTTTAAATTACTATGCTTAAGCCCTCCAGTGGCTCATTGGCAATTCTGAGAGCTTATGTCGCTAAACATTGAGTTTCGATACCCGTGGTGGGCAGAGCGTAGATAAACCATTGTGTAGCTTCGAGCTTAATAACAAACAATCAAACAAACTACATTCTATATTTTCTGGCGTTGACGTATAAGGTGGAAAGTTTTGTTTTTTATTTGAAAATTATTTTTCACAACTAAAATGGAGTTCTAAAACTCTATAGTGCTCCTGATAATTCGAACTGTTAATCCGTTTCGAACACTCTCACTGAAGTATGGAACGCTCTTCCATTGTTCTGGTAATCAGTCAGTTTATTTAAACGGGAATTGAAAGTTTTCTACAGTTGACATCCTCGCTATAATCTAACGTCAACTGTAGAAAAACGTATTTTCTCTACTATCAGTTGATTAAAGGTTGACGAAAGAATATTGTGTTATAGATAGATATATTTTCCCCTTGCATCGGATTTCAACCCGATACTTGTCGCGTGCTGCACGAGTGCTCCATCATCTGAAGTTTTGCGTTGGCCTCTTAGCGCTTCCTAGTAAGGCAGTTTTAACCACTCCAACTGCTACATCGTCAAGCTTGTGCTGTTTTACTACCATGATCGACAGTAACCGAACTCAAGGTTAAACTTCTGCTCGTATAAACGTAGACATTATTATTAATCTAAATTAAGACCAAAGCAAACTACTCATTTAAGAATCAACCCATTGATCAGTATAGCTAATTAAGTACAATCTTCTTACTGATGAAGCTTCTAATGCGTTGTTTCATCAATAATATCTAACGAGGTTCGGCCAGCCTAAAAGATTTAAGTTAGTCCTAAATCCATATAGCAAGTTAACAGTGCAAAACAACTTGTATAATACTAATATAATAATAAAAAGGAATATTAAAAATCCTAATCAATATTATTAAATTAAAGTAACGTCAACGATAGAATAAAATATACCACAGTTACGGAACACATAGACACTAGTTGTCAGTTTCAAATACTATCGTATATTTAATGTTCGTTGAACAACGTAGCATCAGTATAAGTGAGCATCGTATAACAATTGTGTTGTATCTATATAAATATAATAGTACTGTCTGCTGTATGTCCATGTAACTACTTCGCAGGGTGTGGATGGATCTTTATCAAAATTGGTACAGATGTTCATTGGGTTCATGGGGAGATACATTCAAATTTTCAGTTATGCATTTTTGCGGTTTTTATGAGCGTTTTTTACCACTACTTTGCCCCCTGTTGATGGATCTTCACTAAATTTAACATGGAGGTTTGTTCGGTCCATGCGGAGATACATGCAAATTTGCGGTTTCACATTTTGCACTTTTTACAATTACACATAAGAGAAGCAACTTTTCATGTCCTAAGATAACCTTTCTTTAATCATGAATTTACACAACTTCCGTCCAGAGGACGGATACTCCAGCTAGTTTCACAATATTTAAAAATATAGACAAAACAACGTTCATATTATACAATAAAATTTTAATTAATTAAAAATTACTTCATATGTGCAGTATTCATGTCGTCCAGGTGAATTTCAGTGTATAAAAAAAACCGCTGTTCGCGTAAATTTGTACTACTGATGACGGTAGCGGAACCTACCGAAACATGTAGTCAATTTTAATTTTAAAAAAATAATTTTATTGTGTAAAGTAAACGTTGTTTTGCCTATATTTTTGAATAAAGTTCATCGCACAATGTTGCTCTATTCATATTTTATATTTTAGTTTCACAATGTGTTACCATGTTCGGCGTTTTGCAATAATTTCTGTACATGGTTTAATTCTTACACGACTTTAGAAATACTCAGTTTAAATTTTTTGATTTATTACGATAATGCTAAAAATGTTAACATATATTCCAATCATATTACTTGTATGTTTATAGACACAATTCGGAGTGTTTTGAGAGCAAGTTAATGTTATTATCTTTCAAGCATAGATGAAAACTCTTATAAGAAATAAATTGTAAAATTTACTTATAAAAAAACGAGAAAAATGTGAACGTTCTACCTAGAGTTCGTTTTTATAATTAGGGGATTTAAGTCTGTGTATATAAAGCAAGAGCTTTTATATTTTTTTATAGATATAAAGCGAAGTACGTAATCTTGAAACTCTGTTGCTGATGTACATTTTAAACAAAAGTAGTTCTCCACTTCCTTGTATAAATGGCCAATATTTAAACGAGTCGGATGAAACATTGATAACACACAAATCAAGAAACCTGATAATCTAGGATTTAAAGAATTTCTGAAAAGTGATTTAACAAATCATTTGATTTCCGGACTCATTTTGTATCAACAAACGAGCAATGTTTAGCTCAAGGATGACTGTTTTGTCATTTCTAAACCGATAGGATTTTATACAGTGAATATATTTAGGAAAAAAAAAACATGATTTCCTCTCTTCAGATGTTTGTATATAAAATACAATAAAAAAACAACTCCAACTTAAAATACTTTTTTAATATATTTAAGAAACACATGAATTCATCATAACATTCCTTTGAATAAATCTGAATCACATTGTTTTATAATATAACACGTTTTAATCATGGCAATAAGTTAATGTTAACTTTTGTTTAGTATACAACTTTCTTGGCTTTTGTAATATTTACATTTAATGACAATGGAGACGCTAAGTCAGCGAACCAAGTCAATCTAGAACTATGCTTTCAAACTACATATAAAATATTCAGTTTTCCACGTCTAGCACCTCTGGAGTATGGGACTGAGAATTCTTCTCGACATGAAAAATCTTGTTATGCAAAGAAATCGCCTCGGCCCCCCCGCAAGCGGCCATATTTAAAGAAAGAGAAGTGCAACTTTCCCGTTGTTCTGGAAAATCAACTGTGTGCGTTAGAAGGTGGCGACGAAGGTCACAGTTTCGACGAAAGACTTTGCTACATGAACTACAGTTATAGGGTTTGAGGTTGGTGTGGGTGAGGAGATGGGTTTTCAGGTTGCTCCTCTGGTTGAAAGTACGGCCACACGTAGGACACTTGTGAGGAGAGCTTTCCATGTGCAGGATTCTGTGCACCGCTAAGGTCCGGGCCTGACAAAAGCCTTTTCCACAATCACTGCACTTAAACGGTTTATCCTTCGAGTGAATAAACCTGGAAATAAATCCAACAACTAAACAGGAAGAATAAACTCATTAGCCACCTAGTGAGTAAAAAATCAGCTTATTAATTGATTTCACTTGTTAAACATATATATATATATATCAAGTTACGTGCTGTTCTGGTTACTAAAATTAAAACTGGCAGAATTCAAAATGTTACCAAGGTTTAAAATAATATATACAGAAATGTAGTCAAATCATGTAATTTCAGTCACTTCAGTATGTTTTATATAGTATACGTTACATTTCTTCAACAACAAAGTAGAATTATAGTGGTTAGTTCTTGTTGGAAAGCATGTATTTTTATTAAACGTAGTAATAAAATAATAGTTACTAATATTTTATCTATACAGGAACGAACGGGTTAAAAGTGTGAAAAATGTTCGTACCTGTGGTCTCTAAGGTGGTCCTGTCTCCTGAAGGCTTTTTGACAAATATCACAGGTGTAAGGTCGTTCGTCGGTATGCGTCCGTTCATGAATCAACAAGTTGTAAGACTTTGTGAATCTTCGTTCACAATATTTACAAATGAATTCCTTTTTGGGACGCGAAGAAGATCTTTGCAGTGTTGCCTTTTGACAGAAGAGTCCAACGTCCATGTTAGTGTAGTAAGGTGGGACAAGAGGAAACGTTTGTCTGGCAATAATGGAAGACATTGATGGCTGAGTTTGAATTTCACATGTTTGAGGATCTGTGGGTCTAGGAGAAGAACAATCCAGGCTATCGTCCTTAGTAGTAGCAGATTCGGCTAGCTTTGAAAAGTCAAACCTAGGTTTCTTTTTAGGCATAGAAGTGGGTAACTCAGAGTGCACGACCCTATTTGGCAGTTTTTTCTCAGGTCTTACTGTCTTTTTTTTATCCTTAATTGGACTTTCGGTGATTTCAGTCAGGAAACGTGGACAGTTGACCACGTGACTAGCACGTTCGATCGTTGAGATGAAAGGGTGGGGAAGTGTGGGAAAAGGAGATGCAACACATGCCTGGGGAAGTGAGTATAAGTTCTGTAGCATTGTGTGCATACAGGAAGGATTATCGAAAAAGTTCGAAAATTCTGGTAAAGATGCTGCCATCAGAGAAAGGGCACTGTGCTGGGTTGATTTTGTGCTAGGTATTGCATGTTGATCTGTCACAAAAAGCCTCTTATTAACTTCATCAGATAGGAACTTTATCCACAGGGGATGTAGGGTTTTCTCTCGAGAGACATCTGTTAAAAAAATAGTATATACCTTATTATCCTCTAGTGTTATGATTTAACGAAAATGCCGAATTTTTTCAAACACCAACAGATGTTTTCCTTATATACGTTAGAGCTATTAGGTAGCAACTATAACTGTAACAGTCCCTAGATTTAGTTAATAATGAATATGTTTTGAAATCTGTGAAAAAAAAAGAAAATATGCCCTTTTCCAATGACATGTTTCCAACTCTCAACTTTTACATATTGAATTTTAAGGTAATTGAAAGTTTTTCCCCTTTGCTATTAAAATCGTTGGCTACATTTTTAATACTCTATTCAGAGTATGTATTTAGTGTCCCCGCCGTTCTATACAGAAGTGACGTTTCAGATCCTACATGTGGCACGTGCGCTTGTGTGATTATGTGTTCACGAAATGTTTAAGTGGTAGTTACTAGCTTCAAACAAACAAACAAAAAAGAGAGACAGATTTTCTAAAGATATGCTATACTTCCCTAAAAAATGATAATAGCGTAGTAACACATTAAAAAAAATATGCATATGGCTTAATTACTGATAACATATATCTCGGTACACGTACGATGTCATTCGCGTTTAGTATTCGGTAATCATTTAAGTTATTGAAATGGTTTGAACAGTTCTGAAATATCGGCTATCAGATAAGAAACTTCCTTACAAGAATGAGAAGTTATATACGACCTCAGGTTATGCTAAAATACGGAAGCCACCAATGTCGCAATGTTAATTTTTGTTTCGTTTCGTCTTTCTATATATTTTTATTTACGATTGTAGTTACCACGGTTCCATAACGAACACATTCTATATAGTATCGACACTATATAAGTCCACATTGATGACGCGTTTCTGCATATATCATTGGGTTGAATTGGACCGTATTTCGCAAAAAAGATCGGGACGTTGCCCCAAAGCAATGAATGAGGTTCATTAAAATACTTCATATGAAAAACGGTTATACTAATTTTCAGTTGTTCAACAAGCATTAAATCTACGACAGTACTTGCAGCTAACAACCAGTGTTTATGTGCTCCATAAGTGAGTTGTACTTTTTTTGAATATTACTTTCATTAGCACTGATGGTTAGAATGTTTAATATATATATATATATAGTTAATATTATATTTATGTTATGAAGATACATTTACGTTGTTAACTTAATATATAGATTTAAGACTAACTTAAATATCCTAATTTAGGTCAAACGTTGCGAGATATTGCTGTATTTATGGCCGATAACAGTTAGGGTTTGTAGTTAAACATAAAGCTACACAATGAGCTATCTGTGCTGTGCCCACCATGGGTATCGAAACCAGATTTTTAGCATTATAAGCCGTCAAACTTACCGCTGTGTCACTGGGTGGTTAACAGTTAGTGTTATGAACAGAATATCTAACTATTCACACTTATTACCGTTTTTTTGTTATATAGTAGGTTTGCATTACACACTTATTACCGTTTTTTTTGTTATATAACTAGGTTTACATTACACACTTATTACCGTTTTTTTTGTTATATAGTAGGTTTACATTACACACTTATTACCGTTTTTTGTTATATAACTAGGTTTACATTACACACTTATTACCGTTTTTTTGTTATATAACTAGGTTTACATTACACACTTATTACCGTTTTTTTGTTATATAGTAGGTTTGCATTACACACTTATTACCATTTTTTTGTTATATAACTAGGTTTACATTACACACTTATTACCGTTTTTTTGTTATATAACTAGGTTTACATTACACACTTATTACCGTTTTTTTGTTATATAACTAGGTTTACATTACACACTTATTACCGTTTTTTGTTACATAACTAGGTTTATATTAATGACTATTTGTCACTCAATACCACCATCAATGTTGTACTATACACCAGCAAACTGACGTCACTTGCTCACGCTCCATGTATCAAGGAGTTTCGTCATCAAAATAGAACATGTAAATGTCATTCAATTGCTGTTAATTCAATCTTCAATCTTTTTGTTTTAGTTCTCTTAAGAACAGTCTGTGTGAACCTGCAAAACGTCTTCCATATTAACAGATCGACAACTGAAACTTACAAATAGTTAAGTTTTTTTGTCGTTTTTCTTTCTTCTAATATAAGTAAAGTTGTATTTACTTCCAAGTTATCAGTCATGTAATTTTTTTTCTTCTGTTTAACAACTATCAACTTTGTAGAATTGTAAACGGATTCTTCTCTACGTTAAAATACTTTTATTGCGAGCTTTCGACCCTCTTACCGGAGCAATGTTGCCCGATGAAGGCTCCGGTAAGAGGGTCGAAAGCTCGCAATAAAATTATTTTAACGTAGAGAAGAATCCGTTTACAATTCTACATGTTAATTTACCTACGTTATGAGTCTTAAACAACAACTACCAACTTTCTCGTGACAGAGAAGTCAAGAGTAAAAATATTTATAATTTATTAAACTGCGACTGACTGTAGAGAAATTACCCAAGTTCTTCAATGAAAAGTGATTTCTGTGCGTACACCGTAGGCCTTTCTCTAATGGCGAAAAGGTAGATGAAGGCTCTATGTCTTGATAAATCATATTGTATATGTTGTTTTAAACATAAGTTAGATGAAAATGTTTTTATATCTAAAATAATACATTTCTATTATCAAGTTTTTGATTTTTGTACACAGTATAAAGGGATCGTGCTTTAATTTGCATGAAACATTTTAGCTGTAGAAAAATGAATAAAAGAAGAGAATTATTTTAAATTCGTAAAGAACACCAACATTCGTGTCGTCAGACATTTGACGTTGCTACTTATTTTAGTCTTGGTTCGATGTAAACAATGTTATCCCTCGTGGCATTGTTTCATACTCTACAATAAATTGTCCATAGAACAAATTTACGCATTGTGAGAGTAACAGTGTACGTAGTAAGTCGCTCATGAAGAAGTTGTAGAAACAAAATGCTGGGTTAAATAAATGTAATCTTGTTCTGGAGATTATGGTCGGTTTTTTTTTTTCATTATACAAAAAATCAACACTTCATAGGGATCTGGTCCTTTTTCACATAGAAATAAAGCACTAAACGACTCCGAGGAATCAATTTCACATAGAACTGAGTCTTATATCCCTTGTTTCTTCTACTAGAGTGCGTTCGGGTAAACTTCTTTTTTCCTAATTTCACAATGTGGTCGATTTATGAAACAATATTTACAAGGGAGCTATGTTGACAATGGTATAATAAACAGCTCATATACAATACGAGGTGTAGTGTTTATATCGTTACTTAGTACGGTAACTATCCGTTAAAAGAGTGGATATTGTTATAATGAGTGACGTCTGTGTTATACAAACCCAGCACACAGTCCGCCCCATATATATATATATATCCAATTCCTCTGTGTTAGTGAAGTAGATGTAAATAAATGGATAACAATCATAAGTAGTATGAGAGCAGAATATGTGTTGAAAATAGTATGATATCTTTAAATCACTCTCTCATAAACGTGACTATAAAATGTCGAAAATAAAGTACATGGTATAAAGTATTGTAATTTTTATTTTCTGACGTCACTGACATGCTGTTTCCTTTCTTAGTAAGTTTAGTCCAACAGTGCTAATCTGTATAGACTAGTACAGTTTTAGGGTTTAGCTAAACGCGCAATTTCCCCCCTTAAAAATAATATTATAATTTTCATATCTAACAGTTTAGTTTCTTCAATCGACTTCATTCGTTACAACATTTATCTAAACGGGGATGGGGCGAACGCGGATAGTAATTAGCTTGCTGGACTGTGGCTTTGGTAGTGTTTACCAAATCCCTCAATTCTACTAGATCAAAATAAGGGACGGTTAACGTAAATAACCCTCGTGTAGCATCGTCTGTTTGTTTGCAATTAAACACAAAGCTACATAAAGGGCTGTCTGTGCTGTGCCCACCACTTGGTTTTTAGCGTTATAAATCCGCAGACATACCGCTGAGCCACTTAGAGGCATAGCATTGTGCGAAATTTAATAAAATTGCTTTGCCGCTACAGTAAATTTCCGAGATGGTCGATGAAATATGACTCCAGTGGCCTACCGGTAAGTCTGAGGGCTTATAACGCTAAAAATCGCATTCTGATACCAGCGATGAGCAGACCACAGATGGTACATTGTGCAGCTTTGCGTTTAACAACAAACAAACAAAAAATGAAGTGAATTCATGAAAGTTCTGAACTTAAGAAAAAATCCTAGTCTTCAATCAGAAAAAAAAGTTTCTCATAAATATGAAAAGTGCTTCATATAGTTAGTAGCACAGAGATTAAATAATCTCATTTTACTCGTTTACTTCGTAGGCCCGCCATGGCCTGGTGGTTAGGGAGCTCGACTCGCAATGTGAGGGGCGTGGGTTCGAATCCCCATCCCACCAAACATGCTCGCCTTTTCAGCCGTGGGGAACGTTATAATGAGATGGTCAATCCCACTATTCATTAGTAATGACTAGCTGCCTTCCCTCTAGTCTTTCACTGCTAAATTAAGGACTCGGGTAGCTTTGCGCAAAATTTATAGCAAACCAAACCTTTTACTTCGTTGAACCGAAACGTTTTTTACGTTTGTCTGTCAAAATCCCACTTATGAGGATACTATTATGAATTGAAAGTGCAAAACTGCACAATGGGCTATCTGAGCTCTATCCACCGCAGGGAATCAGAATTCTCCCTTAAAAGTCCACCATAGGGAATCAAACCCCAGATTTTAGCCTTGTAAGTCCACCGGTGGACTTTTAAGGGAGAATTCTGATTGCGAAGTTAAAGAACAGCCAATGAGACAGTTAATACTTGTATATCAGAAACTCTGGTTAAGCACATATCTGTATAAGCATTACATTCAGAATATAAACAGTTTCAAGTATTTCTTCCGGATGAGAATTAACTTGATTTCTCAGAATGTCAAGAAGTTCAATAAAAGAAATAAATTCCACGCTATCAAAACTTTTATTTGTTCATTATTTGAAAGTTTTCATATATGTTTATACAAAAGCTATGCTATTTTGTCCCTCAAGCACAGGAAAACATCAGTTGTCCATTGTTCGAAAAATAAACTATTGAAACAGTCTTTTTACAGCACAAAACAGACGCGATTTAAAAGTTGCCCTCACCTTAATCAACAACCCACTAGCATGTTTAAATGTATTTAATTCACTATATCCGAATAAGTCAAGCCTGCATATTGAAAGATCTAAGGCTTTGATATCAACCTGTAACATCTACGTATTATTGCCTCAGAATACCTAACTCTTTTTTCTTTTTTAGGATGTATATTTGTCTGATTTTCACCTTTGTAAATAATGTTCTATAGTTTTTCCTGTCTTATCTTAATAATAATAAAAGCAGGTCGTACAAATTTCCCGTTGTTTGTTGCAGGTGATATACTGCAGATATGTAGGTGTCGCACTTGAGCATTCTGATAGCGCTGCTACTCTTTTCTGCTATCCAATTTGTTGTTGAGTAAATGGTCGCCGTCTAAGCTCTTAAAAATCTAAACTTAGTGAAGTGATTAGTTTGATAAAATCTTATTATATACGACGTTTCGGTATAACGTATATATAAAATCATCAACAATATTGTATACTTAAACAGGTAAAATATTTCTCTCTTTCTCTATTCTCAGACACACAGACTCAAAGAGCGACGAACATATTCGTTACTACTTACTATTCATAGTCTTGACGTAACAGGTCTTGGTTTGGGGTGTTTATGAAAATTTATACGTTTCCCAGAGAATAAGATAATCAAATTCAGGTTGAGGAACCATATCTTAAATACGACAAGAGCACTCCCCCTATCGGGATGACGAATCCATTAAAGAACAGTTGATATATAACTTAAGGTTATTGATATATACAACACATTTAAATCTTTTTATGAGAGACACCAGTTGCTGTCGTTATTCTATAATTTATATAAAATTATATACATATGTTTTCTATAACTCTTATAAGAAAAATTGATTACTTCATTTGTTTGTGCATTAAATTATTCACTCATTGTTACGGCCCAGCATGGCCAGGTGGTTAAGGCGCTCGATTCGTAATCTGCGGGTCGCAGGTTCGAATCCCCGTCACACCAAACATGCTCGCCCTTTCAGCCGTGGGAAGCGTTATAATGTGATGGTCAATCCCACTATTCGTTGGAAAAAGAGTAGCCCAAGAGTTAGCTGCCTTCCCACTAGTCTTACATTGCTAAATTAGGGACGGCTAGCGCAGATATCCCTCGTGTAGCTTTGCGCGAAATTCATAATAAACCAAACTAATTTGTTTTTGTTTTATTCCTCTTAGTTAACTAAACCGTAGTAAATCATTTTAAATACTAAAAAATAT
>NW_013666520.1:216087-242126 GCF_000517525.1 Limulus polyphemus
CACGGGTATCGAAACCCAGATTCTAGCGTTTTAAGTCCGCAGTCATACTGCTGTGCCACTGGGAGCAAGGTATAATATAGCTATAATTATTTGTTTTGACGTTAAGCACGAAGCTACAAAATGGACATACCAATGTACTACTGGAGGGCGCAATCGTAATTGTATCAAGTTAATGTAAATTCGTATATGTTAATACAAACTATGTCATTAATTGGTATCATACGCATTATTAATGAATGGAGTATAAACGGAATCTCAGAAATACATTACCAGCCATTTCTATGCATGTTATATATTGTAAAACTTGTAGAATGATCACACAAATAGTTCAGATTTCCTGTGAGCAAAAAAAAAAAAAAAAAAAAAGAACCCATCAAGTTTCCGAAATATCTCGTTATATAACCTGGTGGAGGGAATGGGGGTGGGGGGAATGGATAATCAGCAACAACTTAGCAGTCAGTTTCTGGTTTCTCATCGTCACCCGCAGAGCTTTCATTTCCCAGCGGCTTCAGGGTGCCGCTTTTTATCGAGAAATGTGCCGCACTTACGAGAATATTACTCGCAGATGGACCAAGATGTCATTTTGTAAAAGTTACCTGTAATGTTTTCTGGGAAGGCATGGACCTCCTGCTATGGACCAAGATGACATTTTTAAAAATTTATTCCTTGGTATCATATAGTGGACCCGTTGTTTGGTGTCCACTTATTTTTTGTTTTTTTCACCAAAGGTAAAATTGTAAATGTAATCTGTAACGTGGAACCCTAATATAAATATTCTTTGATTTGCCGTTCGTCTGCCTCTTATAATGGCGGCGTATATGTAATATTTGTGCAGTTTTAAATCCTTTAACTCACCATTTAGTAACTTAAATTAATTTAGGTGCGTGAATAATATTGTGGTATTAAATAAGAATAATTGCTACTGGTAATATATATATATATATATATATATGAAGGAGCTTGTTTACACTATTGTGCTACTGGTAATATATATATATATATATATATATGAAGGAGCTTGTTTACACTATTGTGCTCCTGGTAATATATATATATATATATACATGAAGGAGCTTGTTTAAACTATTGTGCTCCTGGTAATATATATATATATATATATATGAAGGAGCTTGTTTAAACTATTGTGCTACTGGTAATATATATATATGAAGGAACTTGTTTAAACTATTGTGCTAATATGCAAAAACTTTTTTCTTCTCTCAGTTGGTTCTTACAATTGCAAGAAAAATTTAAGATCCTTGAGCAAAAACTCGGACGATAATACACAGTCAAGAAATAGAAATGTTTGCTTATGAAAAACATCTAACTGTGTCCATTCTCAGAAAGCGTTATACGCTGTATTCCTGTTTAACCCATTTATCTTTGTCTATAGTATTCGTATTCATTTAAGTGAAATACTTGTGACCTTGTTAAATGTATGTAGCTTTAGCTTAAATCGCCTCAGGTTTTGTTACAGCGTGTTTAATTTATTACAATATTTTTGTAACGTTGTGTGAACAAAAACCCATTGTAACGGGAAGTAATCCGAACCCTGTTTAGCTTTGTAAGGTCCAGACATGTCCTAAGATTACTGATTCAAATTTCTAGACAAAATTCAATAGATTTTACAGTGTAATTGACACTCCCATCACTCACACGTTGCTTCTTTTTTTAAGGCTCCACTTTTCGAGCTCTTTGTATGTTACGTATTATCAGAACTATCATAAGTTAAAATTATGTTTACTGTCGCTTTATTAGTATTTCTAAGTTCATAAGATATTTGATCTTTTCCTTTCAGTTTTAATGCTTCATTTTTTTTTATAACGGGCAGATGTAAAGAGAGGTTCGCTTGAGGAGACGAGGATTTCCCACTCGGCCACTCATAATGCGGCTTTACAAATAATCACAGTAAATCTATCGTGAATTGTTTTTATGTTTAACGCCTTTTGGAACATAACGTTCATGCTTGTATAAAATAGGGCGAGAATATATCTATAACATATAATTATTTTGGAACACCACCTAATAACTGTCAATCGTGCCGTGCCCTTTTCCTCCACAAAACTGTCCGAATCCTTATTGCTTTCTTTCTTAATTGTTATTTACGTAACTGTCTACCCACCTTAATGTCACCCATCGTCATTCTAAGGTTAACGTAATTCATAACAAATATAATTTAATCTACATATATTCCTAAATAAGCAGAATATACCGTTCCCAGTGACACAGTGCTAAGTCTGCGGACTTATAATGCTCGAAACCTATTTCGATACCCGTGGTGAGCGCAGTACAGATAACCCATTTTATAGCTTTGTGCTTAACTGCAAACCAACAAACAAACCAGAATATATTAAACTATGCATACATTCATTATCTTCCTAATGTTATAAGTCATCATTTTTTCTGACTCAGAAATCCCTAATAATTACATCCTAATTGATCCTATTTTTAATCACCATTTACATCCTTTCACTTCCACCATGATGATGTTAACCATAATTTGTGAGTGATGATCCTCAAAGAACATGTTCTAATCTGATATTCTTAATCTTTATCTAACTATCACACACCAAATTAGTGTCTTGCTGAGCGAGCTTCCTTTATTAGGGCGCGGGTTCAAATCCCCGTTCCACCAAACATGCTCGCCCTTTCAGTTGTTGAGGCGTTATAATGTGGCGATCAATCTTATTATTCGTTGGTAAAAGAGTAGCCCAAGAGTTGGCAGTGGGTGGTGATGACTAGCTACCTTCCCTCTAGTCTTTCACTGCTAAATTAGGAGCTTCTAGCGCATATAGCCCTCGTGTAGCTTTGCGCGAAATTCAAAACAAACAAAGTCTCTTAGCTGAGACTTGAACTTTTCCTAATTTTAGTATTATATGTTATTATCTTTAGCTAACTCGCAAGCAGGATATTCTCTTGAAAATCAGTTTATAACCAGGATTGTTACTTAATGAGATTATCCGAGACTGATGTGCTTTTTACTCTAGTTAGCTGTGTTTATTTCATTGATCTCCTGAACCACTTATTCTTGGTAAGATAAGTTAATGATTTTACTTATTTCGGATGTGTCATTATCCATCACCTCTGTTCTGTGAACTTATCACTCCTTGAATACCCTTGCAACTACCATTAACCACAACAAGATACTTCAAATAAGTCGAATTTCCAATGCCTTCTATTACACACACATATATATGCATACATCCTCAAGACTCTTTAATTCAATCCCTTTCCTTATTCACTACCTCCAGGAAACTATTTTGTAACCATCATCAGGCATTACACTCTGATGATACTTCAACTTACAACACCTTCCAGTCTACCATCAATAGCACTCCTTCGCCAACCTTTCATTTTATTCATCTGACCCGTATTATTAAAATCCTCTTGTTTTTTTTCCAGCTAGTCAAAGTATTCCTTTTCCTTATACAAAGTTGTTCATTCCAAAGTACTCTTTGATGAATTAATATACTTAATGAATTTGTTTTATAGTAACTCACACCCATAACTCCATTGAAAATTTTACATATTATGGTTATTTAACAACATAAACCTCTAAATTCAATGCCATAAATGTGTATTTGGGTTCAAGATCACGTTATGTCAAGGCACATGTACACCGTTTGTTTTACACTAACATGAAATCCTGCCCTTTACTGGTTCTTGAAATAAACTTTTCAGAAGTAAAGTAAAAGCAACAACCTAGACACGTAAGAATTAAAAATAAATGTTTTAGGTTATTATATATATTATTAATAAAATTCTAAAATGACCAGGATACATGAGCTATTTCATGATAAGTAAGGCTGTGCTTACTTTATGTCACGAATATTTGAATAGGAAACAGCTTTAGACAATGATCCTGGCCTTTGGCATCTCGATCTCTAACCTGCTAGAAAATTCTAACAAGCCTCTTCACCTATAACCTCATCGAGGTTCTGTGTCTGACTTCACTTAACTCTGCTCCCTTCTTTTCTACCAATGACCTGCTGAAATTGTTTGCTCCCACAACTGCTCATAGTTATTACTTAATTAGCCAGATACAAGTTCTACCTAATGTCTTCCTATGAGGAAGGAAATTCTAAATAGCCAGAATTTTGTTATGCCTAGCATCATGACCTATGGATGGACAGTTAATAGAGAAGGGTGAAATTAAGTGTTTTTCTAGATTCCACTATCATGGTTATTTTGTGTTCATAGATTATGCATGGAGATGCAATCTACATGATAGAGTTCATGTAGACATGATTTAGACTTGAACTTTTAAAACTTGACCTAGACATTTACTGATGTAAGCTCGACAGTATTATATATACAGATCACAAACTAACCCATTAGGTTTATCAGATTAATTGCATTGAACAGGGGTTAAGCTTATGATACCTAAAATTCATTAAACTATACTCTGAAATTAAAGATAATTTTATAATTTTTCATAAAAGGTGGAATTCATAACGATATACCGAGCGGAAATTGTTAAGTAATAATAAGTGTTTATTATAACCATATTATTACAAAAACTTACGAAATTATAAAGAGATTGATTAGACAATAGTCGATACTATCGAAAAAATTAAATGTGAAAGTGAAAAACAATTCCAACGACACACGCTTATACTTTTCATTCAGAACAAGATACTTAATAAAGCTGGATTTAAAACCATTCTGAAGTTGTCGTTGAAAAATGAAAAACTCATTCAAAACTGTTTGAGACTGAAAGTGACTCATTTGACATACAGACAAGGTTATTCAAGATTGGTAGAACTTATGAGATAGTATACTCAGCAATGACAACTGAATAAAACTCACTCAGTCGACAAAACTCAGACCCAGTCAATATTTTTCATTATTGATAGAAATAGAGGAGAAAGGATATTCAGTAATCATTTCTGAAAACTAAAGTGAATAATACTCAGACTCAGGCAAGATTATTCACAATTAGTAGAAGTTGAGAAGACAGGATACACACTATTGCTTACTGAAAACTGAATAAAACCAATTTGACAAAATTCAGACTCATTCGAGATTATTCAAGATAGAATGAAATATATTTGTCCAAACGTTATCAAGGTTACTCAAAAATTTAGTTGAAAATGTGTTGTTGACAGAATTACAAAATCTTAGTGAACAAATGAACATTTGTTTTAAATCTGAAAGATGGAACAATAAGTCATGATGGTCAAAAAATCCCTGATCAAAACTTATATTGTGATTTGTCTATAATTAATGTATGACGAAAATATTATATCGCTTTCCTGTATTTCATTGTTCAGAGCTTCTTTATCAATACAACTAAATCATGATATACTTCAGTTACTGTTGTTGCATTTCATTGTTCAGAGCTTATTTATCAATACAACTAGATCATGATATACTTCAGTTACTGTTGTTGTATTTCATTGTTCAGAGCTTCTTTATCAATACAACTAGATCATGATATACTTTAGTTACTGTTGTTGTATTTCATTGTTCAGAGCTTCTTTATCAATACAACTAGATCATGATATACTCTAGTTACTGTTGTTGCATTTCATTGTTCAGAGCTTATTTATCAATACAACTAGATCATGATATACTTTAGTTACTGTTGTTGTATTTCATTGTTCAGAGCTTCATTATCAATACAACTATATCATGATATACTTTAGTTACTGTTGTTGTATTTCATTGTTCAGAGCTTCTTTATCAATACAACTAGATTATGATATACTTTAGTTACTGTTGTTGTATTTCATTGTTCAGAGCTTCTTTATCAATACAACTATATCATGATATACTTTAGTTACTGTTGTTGTATTTCATTGTTCAGAGCTTATTTATCAATACAACTATATCATGATATAGTGTACTTATTGTTATTGTGCCTTAATCAACGGTTACAGATTTTTATGCCCACCGGTGGCTCATTGGAAAGCTTGATTGCTTATTACCCTAAAACTCGAGGATTGATACTCGCGATGGACACGGTGTAGTTAATCCATTGTGTAGTTTGCACTTAAAAACAAACAAAAAACATATTTATAGGGCATGAACGACTCTAGGGGCACTTACTATTACCAATTTTTCTTCGTTTCTCACCCTTTAATGATCCATTAATATGAACGATTAAATTTTACCTAGAAATACGATTAATTTTTATCTAGAATTACATGTGAATTTCTGTGGAATTTCAGTTGTTCTATTTAGTCTCTTCTGAGTGTGGTCAAAACAGCCATTTTTTTCTTGTAGTTGTATTTGTTTCCTGCAAGTCTCTGGAATTATGGCGCTAAAAATCGGGTTTTGATACCCGTGATTGGCACAGTACAAATATCTCATTATGTAGCTTCGTGCCCAGAAAAACTATCCAACCAATCAACAACTTGTTCTCATGTATATTTCTTTAACTGATAACTTTATCTATCAAATATCTCCCTCATGTGGTGTCATACATTCACTGATTTTTGGAGGAACCAAATTTAAAATGGTTTATTCGCTCCAAAAGGAAAATCATTAAAATATTATTGTACTACGGAATGCAGAACGCTCCAGAGTAATCTCACTCGTATTTTAAATCGTATAGAAATTCCGAAAACATTTTAAAAAATGAGAAGAAGACACAACCAAAACTATGTTCTACTGAAGACGATTTCTATTAATCCGTTTATAATACAAATATGTGCATCATAATGAATCTTTGAAAGAAAATAACTAGTAAACTTGAAAACTGCTTATTAATCACACATAGGACCATAAATTACAGCAAGAAAGACGATATGTTTGAAAGCGATTACGTTCCGATTAACATTAGTCCCAAAATTGTAGAAATTAAAGATGCGTTATCATAAAAACACGTTTTTCTTTGTTGAATTTCGCACAAAGCTACTTAAGGGCCATTTGAGATAGCTGTCTCTAGTTTCGAAATGACAAACTAGAGCGGAGGTAGTTAGTATGTAGCTAACTGCCTAAACGTCACGTTAGTGTAGCCTATATAATGTGGAAAGTTTGCGTTCAGGTAACTTTAGCCTTAAAAACTGTGATGTCAGGGCCGACATGTTGGAATTGATATTGATGTTCCGAAGACGCTTTTTGAGTCTAACCCAAGGCAACACACTCGTAAAATGGTTCTGAAGTTGCATGTCTCTCATGAAACAATACGTAAACATCTAAGGAATATGGGAAACTCCATAAAGACGGTATTTGAGTGCCTCACGAATTCTCCGATGATCATCGTTTCCAACGTAAGAACGTTGCTTCGTCTCTTCTGGCGCGTGAACCATTTTTGGACAGAATTGTCACCGGTGATGAAAAATGGATTCTCTATGCGAATATTAAACGCCAAAAACAATGGCTCAGTCCTAGACAACAACCACTTCCGACCCCAAAACCTAGACTCGATCCGCAGAAAGTGATGCTTTGCATTTGGTGGGACATCAAAGGAGTAATTCATTTCGAACTCCTCAATCCACAGCGAACTGTCAATGCAGAGATCTATAGTCAGCAATTGGAACGCTTAAATCAAGCCCTTCATCAGAAACGCCCTTCACTCGTCAATCGCAAAGGTGCTATTCTTATCCACAACAATGCACGCCCACATGTAGCACGTTTGACGCAACAAAAGGTTATGGAGTGGGGTTGGGAAGTTCTCCCCCACCCACCATATTCTCCAGATCTGTCACCATCAGATTACTATCTTTTTCGTTCGCTGCAACACCATCTTAATGGGAAAACGTATGCAAAGGTGGAAGGCGTTAAAGAGGACATCGACATGTTTTTTGCTTCAAAGCCGAGTGATTTCTTTAATCAGGGCATTAACAACCTGATTATAAGATGAAAAAGCATCATCAATAAGAATGGAGACTATTTCATTAAATAAATGTTTTATTTGGATATATAAGTTGTTCGGGTTTTTTCATCTAAAAAAGCGACATCAATTTCTTGACGACCTAATAATAATATCTTCACATGATTGAATATTTGAAGGTTATTAAAACTTATTTAATAACAGTGTAAAAATAAATCTAAGATTTCTTACGCAATGATGATTATGAAGATCTTGGATAATTGTATTTTTACTCTTCTGGAAGGAAAAGAAAACAATTTTAAAGCAAACAATTTAGCAAAGTCAAAGCATCTGAAAATTAGTTTTGATATATATATATATATGTATGTATTTTTTAGAATTTGCTGTCGTTAAGGGTAGTTGTTTGTCTGTATTTTGTTAAGCCTAAAACTATACAATGGGTTATCAAAACAACAAAAACATAGTTACTTAGTATTTAAAACTTTTTACACCTACTTTAGCTCAGACTAACATAATTACAGTGACTTGCGAAAGTAGGAATAAAGATTTAACATCTTAAGTAACTCAGTTTTGTAGTTTTGACTTTCTTGTTTCAATACTTCTTATAGCATTAGATTTTTTATATCACCGTAACTAGGTTACATACATACCGATCCCTATTTGTCTTTATAAAATTCAAAATATTTTTATTTTACCTGTCGTAATAATCAATCCATCTAACATACTTTGTTTGTGAATATCAATGAAAATTCAAAGGCTTTTTTGTTTTTTAAACATTCCGATTAAAATGTTTACCAACACTCGATATGATTTTATCTTCACTTTAATTTTCTATCTCTTGACATTCTATATCTTTAAAACGACAGTAAAAGTAACTGAAATCTTGCATATATCTTTGTGAATTGTAATATCAGAATGTATCAGTTAACAATATTTTGTAAAAACCCATACCGTAAAAGGCTTAACATATGGACTACATCGACTTTTTTTAAATACATTTATTGAAATTAATTGTGTGCTTATACTTTTATTGGTTACAGGGTTCTTAATAATATACGAGTTACAGAAATCAAAATGAAAACGGAAATACCATTAGTATTGCAATTAATTCCTCTAATTACAATAGGAATTTCCTGAATTTGTTACACAGAAAACATATGATTCCACCGAAGTTTTTGGACACCTTTTTACGCTGAGCGTTGTAATAGGCAAAAATATAAAATTACTTGATATGACTCAATATGTAAATCCCACTGGTAATGAACGGTATAAAAACAAGATGGTAAATAGAGCTCTGGATTTTGGAGCTGACGAGCTGGCTTCGAATAATCCGTGCGATACCATAAAATATTCCCCTCACTTTAAGCTGTCGGGGCGTTATAAGAGTGCCAATCAATCTCTTAGCCTGGTTGTTAGTGTACTGCTAACTGGCTGCTTTCTCTATGTTCAGTATGTCAAAATTAAAAGCCTCAGTAGTTTTGCTACAAGTACAAAATACAAAAAATTAAAGCTGTTTTTGAAATGATCCGATCTAGTCAGCCCAGCTAGGTCGATAAGAGAGTTCTACAAAATTTCACGTGGGAAATTGGTGTGATGGGTCGGGATTTAGATCCTTTTATTGCCAAATTGGTTTCGTGCAGTTTGTTTCGCGCAAAGCTATGAAAGGGCTATATGCGCATTGATGGAATTGTGAGTAACTAAATATATAGATAAATGCTTACTTTTATATTTTCCTGTTATTAATAGTCATTAAGCCTTTTCAAAATTAATAGCTATCAAGCTGTAGCAATAAGAATTTTTTTAAACTTTTGAAAATGTAATATGTTATATGGAAACTTTATACCTAAAAAACAAAGTCGTACAATACTTTGGTTATTGTTGTTGTTTTTTAGCGCACAGCTGCACAATAGGATACCTGCCCCGGATTTTAGCGTTGCAACTCCGTAAAGTCACCGTTGATCCACTGGGGGACAACAGCTTGAACAGTGGAATTCGACTCTCATCAGTCTAGCTAGATCGAAGAGAGAGAAGGTTTCCCATGTAAGAGGCTTTATATGTCTTCAGATTAAACTGATTGATGAGTCTAAATTATTGTTTTCATTATCTTATGAGGCATCAGAATTTCGACATAAGCGAATACGATAAATATGTTTAACTTATAACAATTCAAGCGCGACAAACAACTGACTGACAGCTAAATAGAGGGCGTCTGCATGAATACTTATCAGGTTCTTCTGTTTGGCTCACAGAATTAAGTGGTTACACGTGGTTACTGTCAGATCAAGGAAGGGAGACCCCCTGCCTTTTCGCTTAATGTGATCGGCAGGGAACACCAAGTTGTCCAAAATAACTGAACTTAATTGGCCTGTCAACATTTAGATGGATATCAAACACCAACATTCGAGGCCCATATAAAGAGTCTTGTGTGTGTTTATTTCCAACTGGTCGACTGCGATCTAGCGCGAAATTACTATGTGTTTAATTAATGTAGAAAGTTTATTTCGAGCATATTATGGATAAAACTAGACTTTTAATTGCAAGTCAAGAAACCATGTTTGAATACCAGCGTGAACAGTTGGGATCTGCGTAAAAGTTTATTTCGGTTATCATCAAACTTTTGCTGCAGATACCGAAATCATTAGTGTGGAAGGACATCTTACTTATTTATGTCGGAACTTCCCGCAAAGATAATTTTGAACTGATAGACTAGAGAGAAGTTTCAACACCTACCGCTAATTGGGCTAATCTAATCGAATAATTGGATTTACTGTTAATTTTACAACGCACCCATGACCCCAAATTGCAGTGAAAGACCAGACGGAGGGCAGCTAGTCATCACCACCCACCGCCAACTCTTGGGCTACTGTTTTTACCAACGAATAGTAGGATTGACCGTCACATTATAAGGCCCCACGGCTGAAAAGGGGAGCATGGTTGGTAGAACGGATATTCGAACCCCCGATCCTCAGATTGCGAGTCAAGCGCCTAACTACCTAGCCATGCCGTGCCAACCCAGGAAGAAAAAACGTTAAATGTTTCGCTTCTAGAAGTTATGAACTCGTGGTTAATTTTTATGTTACCTTTTATTTCTTTAAGCCTTTTCCAAATTTCGGAGTGTAGATTATTAAAGTGTGAGTCATTGTGAAGGTTTTTCACGATGTGTCTACCAAATATAGTTGGAAATTCTAATCATTGCGACAGCATTTTAGTAATCATCGTTACAAGAAACGTTCTGTTGGGCAATACTTTATATATTTTATATATATCTTTTTTTTTTACTGTAACTTCATTAATAAGAAGTATTGTTTGTTTGTTTTGAAGTTAAGCACAAAGCTACACAATGGGCTATCTGTGCTCTGCCCACCACGGGTATCGAAAGCCGGTTTCTAGCGTCGTAAGTCCTCAGACATGTCGCTGTGCCACTGGAGGGGGGGGCAATAAGAAGTAAATTACAGTAAGTCACCAGAATAAAACGAAATATACAACTAACGTCAACATTTATGATGTGTAAGAACAAAAAATAAATTGACATTAATCGTAGAAGAGAAACAAATTACAGACTGTAAGGGTGAGTTTATGCAATCGGTTCACGAATACATTGGCTTACTTTCAAGTTAAGTTTAACCGTATTAACTTCGAAATTCAATAATGTTACAATAAACGTGTTTTACAAAGTATGCAGGCACTACGTGTGTCTACATCCTCCAGATACAATCAAACAAACAAACAAAAACATATCTGAATACAAATTTACGAAACAAATGCAACAATACAGAATCAGCGTGTTAACATCTGAAATTACATAAAGGGTTGAAGTCATTCTAAACAAAAATCATTTTGATAATTTTGTTTTTCGTATTTTCGTAAAAAAACGTTAAAAATAATAAAGGTGATATTTCTTTTAATACAAATTTGAACAATGTTGCCTTTTTCTAATATGTAAAATAAAACACGATTAATTTCAACATTATAGATAATTCATAATAATTTATTTCTCAGCTTATTGTAGCCTCCCCACCAATCAGTAGCTCAGTGGTAAGTCTGCAAGCTTTTGACGCTAGAAATTGGATTTCGATACTCATGATGAGTAGAACAAACACACTCCATTGTGTAGGTTTAGGCTTAACAACAATCAAACCAGCTCATTGTAATCGATATTTTGGTTTACGTCTTCTTCAAAATAATTTACAGAGGCTGAGTACGTTATATTAAAACAATTTTGGATCCTTACAGCATCGATACAATCCACGTTTACACGATTTGTCATGCTTTATATGATGGCCAAACATTTTGGCAATAGTCCTACAGTGTAATTTACATTGCAAAAGCTCCGCCCTAAGGCTGTCAAGTCAAAAACACAATACTACTCCCTGTGTGCTTTACATAAGCTATCTATTGTACGAGGACGACGGTTTCCCAGCGCCCGTTTCAACAGTCCGATTGTACAAAAATCCATAGGTGCTGGGTCCAGCGACTTGACCGGTATATCTTCGGATGGAATATCATGAATGCCCGTTTCATTTTCTTGCTTGTGTACATATGCCACTTGTCTAGACGGAGATTTTTTTCATTGTATGCTGTACTGTTGCCTGAACTCATGTGGAAGTCTATTGACATTTACCTTTGTACTTGTGGAGTCTCATCTGTTACAAAACATCTTAATACTGCGGGAGTATGATTTGTTGCAGGTCTATTTATGGATAGTCCACGTGGTTCATGTTGATACATATTCCTTTGTTTTCCAATGTCATGAAGTACAAGGGATTTCTTCGTTTTGAAATTCTAGATCTCCGACCTGAACATTTTTATGATCTGAGTGTATAAATGTTTTGGGTCCGAAAGGGCTGTACATACCCTCTCAAAAGCGATCAGTTCTCTGTGATATTTATCACACTACCTATAAACGCTAAACAATGTCAAAATGCCTTTCCACTGAAACTTTATATAGGCTGTGGTTGTGACGTGACTTGCCGAGTTGCATCTTCAAAATAGTTTTTAATATAACGACCCAACCCTCTTCGAGCGTGGTATGGTAGTTAGCGTACCGAACCGTGGATGTTACTGAACACGCTATGTACTTTCAGGTGTAGGTGTGTTATAAAAATAACGGTCAGTTCCATTATTCGATTAAGAGTAGCCGCGTAAGCAATGGTTGCCGCTAACTAACTGTTTACCCTTGGGTCAGCAGTTACAAAATTAGGTACAGCTATGTGTGAACCTTCACCGTTTACATTTTGTGTGTCGTATAAGATGCTGTTCAAGTTGAAAATATCAAGTTCACTAGTATATATATATACATATATATAAATAACCAATAAATGAAAATGAACAATAGACCATCTATATTTACAGCAGTATAAATATTAACAAAGTTCTAGATGAAGAAAATAAAGGAATGCTGTAACATTAACAATTCTATGAAAAAATCATCTATTTTATTTCAAGAATAATTATCGTTGCTAGCGTTAATTAATAATAAGAATATTTTAATGCCTTAATTAATAGTGTAACTTGTATTCAAATCATGTTGGTCTGGAGCAGTGATGTCCAGCTGGCTTGTCGCATCCATTCCCCATCATTAGGTTTCATTTCAGAAATCAGTATGATATTGTTAATTTAAATACTTAAGAACTGATAATGAAATGCCTTTCGCGTGTTTTCATTACTTATTATCTGTTTCTTCATTTAAAGTTGTATCAACCTTGTTTGAATTATTCCTTAATCAGCAAATGTTGCTGCGCATGAATGTAGGAGACGTTGAGAGGCGAGTTAGAAATAATTCTAAAGTATGACATCTGGTGTCATAATTATCACAAACAGAGTTACCTATTTTAATGGACAGTTACATTGTCCAATAGGAGGACTGTACATCACTTTTAGTCTTAAGTGTATCTTTATAGATAAGATATACAGTATAACTAAAACGACTTAGTTTGCTTAATACTAAGCAAATTCTAACAAATGGAAGAATGTGTAAATTAGAAGTTGAAATAATGGGAGTCATACCTTGTTCGTAGCATACTGGTGTGTAAAATCATTCTCCAATTTCGACGAACTTTTCTAAAAGAGTGTTTGTGTGTGTGTGTGTGTGAAAATGCGCAAGTATAGTTTTCTAAAGTGAATTTGGCAGCGCGTTCATGGAGTTTAGAAATGAATAAGGTCGTACAATATATTAAAATCATTTATTCTTATGACATTCTGGGTCAAGTTGAATATCAATGGCACTCACGCGGACCCTAAGAAAGCCGAAATCCGCTATGCTTTTGGGTAGAGTAGATTATCGCCAGAGCTGTATGTACGTTTTAACGGTTTTTTTTTGTCGTTGTTTTCTTTCTTCATATAAGCAAGCAGACGTTATAAGAGTTGTGTGGTGTTTCTACTTTAAGTTTAGGCCTACAGTGAGTTTATACCTAAGTTGTCTTGAACATTACGTACCTAGGCCTATTAAGACTTCATATTTAAACTACAATTATGCATACAAAATGTATCTTTCAATGAACTGAAATCATACAGTTGTTTAGGAAAAGACCAATGTCCACGAAAAGTGACGATTTTTGGAGAAGAAAGCAGACAGTTTTTATTTTACTGTCAACGGTTCCTTATTTCATTCTAAGTATGTTTTTGATTTATTTTTAATACACGGTAAACGGTGAAATAGCTGATTAAAATATTCCCCGAAAAGAAAGATTTTTATCAGAAGAAGAATGTTAAATAAAAAAAAAAACAAAAACGCGGAACGTCAGAGGCTATGGAGACAGAATTATCTTACTTAAAACAGACAGCAAACTTATGAGCGAAGCGAGTTCGGGTGTCTAGTTTTTAACAAAAATTGTAAAGTTCGTGATGCCAAACGTATTATCAATATACTTACTCCAGAAACTTGGATCCATGATACTGATGTAAGCTATATTTTTAATGTTGTAATTTGTTTGTTAGCTAGAGGAAAATTCAGGTTTTAATGATGAAATTTAGATAGGCTTAGAAAGTTCTAATGATTTAGTTCTAGTACATTAGATGCTAGTTTATAAATTTTATAGAGTACAGTGAGTTGAAAGATATCCAAATTGATAGTAAAGAGAGTTGTTTCAAGATAAAGAATTGAATCAGTCGGTGTGATTTTGTGAAGTATTTGGATTTGTGTATGCTTTTGTGTTTATTGACTTGCTTTGTACAAGTAAATTGATTTTATGTTAGGCCTAGTAGTAGTATTGTGAGAAATGTTTAAACGTCATTTGTAACGTAGGCTTACATGAAATTTACGAAAGTATACAATTGTTCAAGCTTGTAGAGACGTTAAAAAATAAATAAACTAATTTGTAATAATTACATGAACTAGATGTTCACCTATTTTCACCAAATAATTTTAACGAACATGCTAAGAAAGAAAAACGGTACAACAATAATATTTTCAAGTTAACATGGCTTTACTAGCTAAATGGGGAAGAAATAGAAACACGAAGCATCCTTCATTTTGTGACTTATGGCGACATCTTTTACGTGGTGGTAAACATTGATAAAATCTGTTAGAGAAAACAAAAATGACCGTGTGTTAAATTTTAAATGTAGAAATATGTTCTAAATCTAATTATTCAGAATATTTTTAATAAGAGATGACTAAAGTGAAACAGTGTTAATAGTGAAGCTAATACTGTTATCATAAGGCGCTGGAACTTTGGTTTATAACTGTTGGACCGATGCTTTACTATTTTTTCAAATGCGTTAAAACAAAGCAATCTGTTAAAAAAATCAAGGAAATTGTTTCTGTGGGCGATCCATGCAAATGTTAATTGTTTGGTGGTTTCTTAGTTTATTGAATTCAGACACATGATTTACGGCTGCCTTTAGATGGTGTAATATCCCTTTGAGGAATACTATTTTCTTTCTTAACATTCTCTCCGATGGCTCGGCGATAAGCGTAAAAATTTATACGCTAAATTTGGCGGATTCGATCCCTGCAGCTGACACAGTGCAAATAGCCGATTGTGCAGCTTTGCACTTAGAAGTTAAACAATTTCTTAACATATTTATGGTGTGAAAAAATTTGGCTTTCACTAGCGAAGCGTGATTAAAATCACCATAAGACGATAGTATTAGGCTTATTATATTTTTGAACATTACATTCTTTATTCGGTCCCTCAGGGTTTTCCTAGAAGAAGTGTAAAATAGTATTTCACCCATTTGCATACTACGTCCACCACATCCATTTACAATGACGCGGTTTGCTCAATATGAGAGCTAAAAGGATGTAGTGGTTTAGAAATAATACTATTATCTTGTAAAAGATATAATTTTTAAGATACATTAATGTATCTTCAATTTTCTTTGTGAGATATTTTGCGTCTTTTCTTTTTATATTCAGATAACTGGTTATTCCATCGAGGTTATATTAGGCGTATGTACAATTTTTATTTGTTTGATAAAACTTTTTACTGTTAACAACAGTCTGAGTTATAACTTTTTTGTTGAGCTTAAGTTCATGATGTGCTTGAAGCTTACCTTTGGAAATTATTGTTTTTATTTGTAATTTTAAAACTACTTACGATGGTTTAATTTCTTGTTTGAAATCCTTGATATTCCGTTCTATTTCTAATCTTTTACAGTTTTCGATTTTGGAGCATCAAATGGAGGACGGTGTAGAACAAGAAAAAAAATGTGAGAAATCCTTCATTTTCTCTATTTTCAGCAGAATGTCTTGCATCTGTTTCACCTTTTTTCAGTCTTTTCAGTAGTGTTCAGATCAACAAAATAAACTAACATACATAAGAATGGAACTTCAAGATCAATTTCAACACCTGTGCGGAGCTGTAGGGAAAGCAAGACCCAAATACGACTTTTGGATATTATCATGAAAATATCTTCACTGTGGATTTTGGCTTCGTTTTTTTTTAAAGCTTCAAGATAATTGTTAGGTTCATAGGATGAAATGTTTTGAAACAGACTAATTTATTTGATTAAAAGACGTACCAAATTAGCCGTTACAAGTTCGTACTTACCAAATAAGATTGGACAGAACCAAGGTAAGGCATTGATATGCTACACAACTGCCTAGCAGAAGAAAAACTGTCTTGCTGTCAAATAAGACGCTTTAAGTATTTGAACTATCATAAAATCTAGTTTACAAATTTACCTGGACAAAAAGATTGGTTGCAAAAAAATATAGAAGACTATTTACATTGATATTGTGAGCAACAGTCCTCAGTTAAACTGAAAATTTCTTAAATAGAAATTATACTCAAGTAGTTCTGATTGCATGATTATTAAATCCGTAATATGCAAAACCAAGGATAGAAACTGTAACGTCTCTTGGTCAAAAATGTATTTTATTTCTTCTATGTTCAAAGTACTTATAATTCTTTAAGCTATATGTTTTTTATTATATGCAATTTTGTTGTTTGCAACTGCTTTAATACCGTCATCAAAATAAAAGAAACCATTGTTTACTCACTGTTTAATTACCAGGTTCTTGAGAAACTGTGCAGGCATGTGTGTTTCCATTTTCTAAATAAATATAACAGTTTTCCTTCTCCCTATAATTTTCAATAGACTACTTTATCAATTTGGAATTAGCTATTTTTATGTATGAAAGGGTTGTTTTTAATCTTCTCATAACATCAATCAATTTAATAAGAATTGCAATCATTCTGGAAGTTAGCAGTTATGTTGGAATAATAAAAGCTGAAAAAGATTTAATAAGAGAACAGTTCGATATTTCGAATAGATATAGCCTTATGTTATTAAGTTTGACACAATATATTTCTATAGTTTGTAGCCACCTGGTGGAGTTCACACCATAAGCTTGTGTGATATTAAGTATAAAGCATTGTTTGAACTGAAATTGTGCACAAATTTAGACTGCAATCTTTGACTCAGTCTGCAGATTTAGAACGCTAGAATCCGGGTTTCGATATCCGTAGAGGGTAGAGCACAGATAGATTTGTGTAGCTTTGTGCTTAATTACAAACAAATCTACCTAGTACAGGTATCGAAACCCGGTTTCTAGCGTTGTAATTCTGCAGACATATCGCTGTGCCACTTGGGGGGGGGGGCTATCTGTAACTTTTATTTGTCGTATCTCATTAAAGTTGTTTATTTATTACTATTTATTCTAACATATTTGTTTATCTATTGCATCTTCGAAAATTAATTCATTCATGGCTACTTATTCTGAACTATTTGTCAATTTTCATTGTTTTAAATTTGTCGTAAAAATTGCAAGCGTTATTGTCGCGACTACTGTGCTGAGGAATTCTAGCATTTCCAAAAGTTGAATTTTACAAATATTTATAAAGCAGTGTTGTCTGTCTGTTGTTGCAAAGAGATGAAGTGGACCTCCGAAAGATCGTATGTAAATGGATAAGCAATCGGACAAATTTTACCGTTATTTCTGTAACGTTATTTATACGTTTATTTATTTTTTACCTGTGGGAGGGTCAGGTACACTCCAGACCTCTTCCTCCCTCCTTCACTTGCATTTCTTCTCTTATAGACTGGCTTTTAGGTAATTCCACTTTTAGAACATTGTTTCTGCATAGTTATGGTAAACATGTATTCTGCTAAAGTCCGCAAGAGAATACATGTCCCCATTCTTTTCTGCCATGTCCATGTATTGGGTACAGTTATCATGTCAATTTGCACTACGTTTCACACATGTTACGTTGCATAGAAAGTTCTGTACTCACAAAACAGTCCCACTTGTAAGCCTCGACATACACGAATAAATTTAGCTTAACACATAAATATCCTTTACAAAAACAAAACAAACTAAATATGTATCTAAAAGTTAGTTAGTCTAACACTAAGTGGCCTTTTCGTTGATATCTATTTCCTCTATTTAAAGGGGAGGGATGCTTAAGACTATACTCGTCATGTATGATGTAATTGTGTAAGTTACTTAGAAGTTCATTTTTGCCTGAATTGTTTTAGTAATATGCAGTTGACGGTTCAAAAGCTTGATAATCGTTTCAATTTTACCGCCTTAATGCCACGACTGAGGATTTAACTGAGCAAGGAGGTCGATAGCAAAATACATAAAGCCAAATGAGATTGACGTTTAATGCCACGTGTAGCACGGGTACCTTTGCATCGGACGAAAATTTCGTGTGCTACGTTTCAAAACGGTAGAAGGGGGCCGACTTACACCACATTAAAACATTATGAAGTACCTTTGCGGGTAAATAATATTTGTAGTTTCCGTTTTTATTAATAAAAGATAAAGTTCTCTCTCTATATATATAAATATATATATGTGTGTGTGTATATACCTTTATTCACCTTTAAACAAACTTTTCACTCAGCGCCACAAGTGTTTTATGCACACTGCTGAAAACGGAAGAAGGAAGTTAAAGGTACCATTACTCTCACATGTTTGTCATTGAACAAATACTCAACCATTTTTAATTCTATTCGATTCTACTCGAATCCACTAATTACTAGTGGCACCATCACCAATCGATAACCCGTACATTTTTATATATTTAATAGTACTGCTGAATCTTGATTTTTATACTAATGCGACACTTTGTGTTAGTTAACAGGAGAAACAAAAACATAACAAGAAACACTAGATGCTATTAATTCACAATTAACCTCCCACTTCGTACACACAATGTTAACCATTGTGTAAGCAACTTACATAAAACAAGCACAACGTCAGTAATGAAGTTTCGCGAAGTGTAAAACCATCCACTGGATGTATAAAACAAGGAGGTTTGAGAATAAATTATCTTGTTCTTTTGTGGGAAACAAATAAAAAGTATAGTGTAACGCCCACTTACGTTACTCAATATCTAAAAGAAATGTGTATACTCAAAGCGGAAATTCCTTATTATAATACGACCACGTAACTCAATTGAACGGAAAACCTTGAGTTTCTTCCAAGTAGTTGATGAGGATTATATTAACACTGGAGTTTTCATTTGTATTAATGCTTTTGGCCCTATGCTATTATCATATAAAATACACACACACACACACATATATATATGTATAAAGAGTAAATATATAATTGTGAATGGGTTTGTTTGAAGTTAAACACAAAGCTACACAATGGGCTATCTGTGCTCTGCCCACCACGGGAATCGAAACCCAGTTTTTTGCGTTGTAAGTCCGCAGATATACCGCTGTGCCACAGGGGGAGGGGGCTTGTGAAGGGGCTTAATTTCGATAGAACATGTAAACTAGAATATTATCAAATAAACTGTGAGGTTCTGTAAGTAATTATTATTCCGAGATAATTTCATCTTTCAATAATTTACAGAAACAAAGATAATATTTGACATTTCGTTGTGGGCATGACAAAAGGTTCACTCACAGTATGGAATGGGTAATAGTTTTAGTATACCTGCTGTTTCTTCTTTTATCATTTCTTGACAGCCAGTTGTTCTTCCGTTTGTAACCCTACTAGGGGGCGCATTTCTTTCAACTGCTTGTTTGTTCTACGCGAATCGTATTTTCAATTAACTAGGATCACAGAGAAAAGAATGCGTCTATAATCTTATGAACTGTTGTTCGTTTATAAGTTTAAACTGACCGAGACTCTAAAATCTCTCAAGTTTGGGGCGAGGAATTATAAATATTCACCAAATGCAACATTATCCAGTTTAGTTTTACATATTTAACTTTTCTTGTAGTAAGAGCATTAGTTCGTAATTGTATGTTCTACAGGCATCTCTATAAAATTATAATCAACTGACTCTGTCATGCCTGTTATATTTATAGAAGATTTAACACCAATGAACAAGGTGAGTTATGGATCTACTTTTACCAAAAGTAACGCTAGAATTATGACTATTACAGTAGAACACTTGGAGCACGTGCAATATAAATTGAAATATCCTTCTTTTTATTCAATTTTATTTATGAAATAATAATTTTTTAGCTTTATTATATTGTTGAAAATATCTAAACGGACATACTACTAAAGAAAATTGAGTCTTATCCACTTGTTTGTTTGTTAGTTATTGAGCATATAGCCACACAATGGGTTTATCTGTGCTGTGCCCACTGCGAGTCTCGATACGCGATTTTTGGCTTTATAGACCCTCAGACTGCTGAGCCACTGGAGGGGGTTGAAGAGATATTTTCTTTAAATTTAATGTCCATTAACTTTTAGGAAAATTCAAACCAAAATTACCACCACGATAATAGCAACAGCAGACACTGGAGGGCTTGTCAACTTGAGTAAGATGATAAACCTTCCTTTCAGCAATAGCGCTTCCTAGTTGGCGATCATAAAGAGATCATGTGCTCTGTGTCATACATACAGCCTAAATGTTTAACTAATTTTTTAATAACAATTTCATACTACTGTAGCTTTAAATAAGATTAATAATAAAGCCGATGCAATTAACTTTGGGAAATATTGCTAACCAATTAAATAGCAGCAGCCACAATAATGTAGGGCAATTAGTACTACAATAAAGTAGGGTATTTAGTACCACAATAAAGTAGGGTAGTTAGTGCCATAATAATGTAGTGTATTACTGCCACAGTAAGGTTGGATAGTTAGTGCTACAGTAAAGTAGGGCAGTTAGTACCAGAATAAGGAAGAGTAGTTAGTGCCACAATAAAGTAAGATGGTTAGTGCCAGAATAAGGTAGGGTAGTTACTACCATAAAAAGGTAGGGTATTTAGTACCACAGAAAGGTTGGATAGTTAGTGCTACAGTAAAGTAGGGCAGTTAGTACCAGAATAAGGAAGAGTAGTTAGTGCCACAATAAAGTAAGATGGTTAGTGCCAGAATAAGGTAGGGTAGTTACTACCATAAAAAGGTAGGGTATTTAGTACCACAGAAAGGTAGGGTAGCTAATACCACAATAAGATAGAGTAGTTACTGCCACAGTAAGATTGGGTAGTTAGTACCACAATAAAATAGTGTAGATAGTGCCACAATAAGGTAGGATATTTAGTACCACAATAAGATGGGATAGCTATTGCCACAGTAAGATAGGGTATTTAGTGCCACAATAAGGTAGGGTAGTTAGTGATACAATAAAGTATGGTGCTTAGTGCCAACATAAACTCAGAATCATCAAATTTAGTACATCTTTTGCTTCTGTTAACATTTTCTGGAACTAGATTTGTTCTAAGATTGAAAAAATTAATATTATGCGTTACATGGCGTTTTTTACGGTTTTTTGTTGTTGTTATCGAAACCAAAATCAAAAATAGATCCACCAAAGATGTAACTTGATTTGTTTTCTCTCCATGTCCAAATGGGTGTTCTGTGTTTTGGATCAAAAGGTCGACGCAACAAAACGCCTTCCATAGTATGTAAAGTGTGAAAAGAATCTTAATTGAGCGACACCTCGTTTAAAACTAGTTGGCAAGACTTGTTTGGAGTGGTTACCTCCTATAAGTATAAAAGCAAAACAGATCGTATCCGGCGAAGTATGCGTCTTACGAAAACGTGTTTATTATATAGGAATGTTTTATTCACATTTGCAAATATTAGGTAAACCTTTAAAGAAACTGCCACTTCTAGTAACGTACTCTCTCTACGTTTTGGTATCGTTTTCTCTAGATTGTGTTTGTTGTTGACAGGGTTTTATTCTGCTTGCTGTTAAATATGTCGTCTTTACCCTTCATTCTGTTGTGAGTTTATGTCACACCTCCTCGCAGAATGTAAGCGCTGTAGTATGCTTTTCATGAAAAATCACGCATACGAGCATTTAGTTTAAATTCAAAATAAAACGTTCTTTCTTGATTTAATAATGAAATAAATAGCTATCATTGAAAAACATTATGCCATCCTTTCATTTATGTGACGAGCTATACCCTCATCAAAAGCGCCTATTATTATTACACCACAAAATTATACCTGTTCTATGTCGATGAGGAACAGTCCGATAACACAGACATTTGAAAACGTTACTATAATCGAATCGAATAGAAAGTGTTCAATTTGATTGGTGACAAATATAATAAATATTATCTTTCTAACTATAGATGTAGCTATTATAGTTACTAGTCTGAATTTAGCGCAAAGTTACACGAGGGCTATCTGCGCTAGCCGTCCCTAATTTAGCAGTGAAAGATTAGAGGAAAGACAGCTAGTCATTAGCATCCACTCTTGGGCTCCTTTCTTACGAACGAATAGCGGGACTGACCGTCACATTACAATGCCCTCACGGCTGAAAGGACGAGAATGTTTGGTGGGATGGGGATTCGAACCCGCAGATTGTGAGTCGAGCGCCTTAACCATCTAGCCATGCCGGGCCGATTATAGCGATTATAAATAGATAGATTGATAGAAAGGTTTCGGCCATTATACTAAGATCTATCTATATGTCTTACATGGCCTGGTGGTTAGGGCGTTCGACTCGCTATCTGCAGGTTGTGAGAACTTGTCACCAAACATTCTCGCCCTTTCAGCCGTGGGGGCGTAATAAAGTGACGGTGAATCCTACTTTTCATTGGTAAGAAAGTAGCCCAAGGGTTGACGGTGGGTGGTACTGATTAGCTGTCTTCCCTCTCGTATATCATTTCTAAATTAGGGACTGCTAACGCAGAGAGCCCTGGAGTAGCTTTGCACGAAATTCAACCAAATAAACGAAAACTATCTATCTATATAACGTTATTCAGTAAATATGTTTTAGCTATTTGATAAAGTAAAACTTGTGTAATAAATAGAAATATGTTTATTTTTATTGTGGTATCGAGCTAATTGCTACAAAATAGACGTGTGAACGTCTTCAAGAAAATATGTTTCAAATTTTGTTTTGTTGAAACAAACAACACTGCTCCCTTAAGTCAGTTTATTTATTTGTTTGTTAGAGTTGGATATTCGGTTATTGCTAAACAAAGACTATTTGCGGTAGCCTTCACTAATTTTGAGCTGATAAATAGTTGGGAAGGCATCTAGCCAATAGTATCCACCGTCAACTCTTGGGCTATTCTAGTCGAATAGTGAGATTTCAGTGTAGTTCTTATAACGCACCCACGATCTGAAAGTACAGACGCGATTTTGAAGCAACGGAACACGAACCATGGACTCTCAGATTCATAGTCCGGCAATCTAAACTCTAGGCCACGCTTGGTCCTTCTTAATTTTATAGGATATTAAATAAAATAGAATGCAAGAGATATGGTATTTTCACTAAATTACTTTTACATTCAGATATAACAAACAAGCGATTTTGATGAATGATTTTATTAGAAGAGAACGTGTCAATTAATATGCGGATTGTCATGAATATTCATGAAAAACTGTTATATGGCATGCTATTCAGTATGAGGCATGTGAAAATATCGCTTTTAGCTATTTGTCTTTTGATATATTTGTGTATGATGGGAACCACGCATGCGCAGACACCTGTTAGTCAAACCACGGGGTGGGAGGATCCGCAGCTTCAGCTTCCTTACTCCCCGCTCTCTTCAGGCTAGGATACCTTCCATTTGTTGTATATTCTTAACAGATTTGGCCCGGCATGGCCAGATGGTTAGGGCGTTCGACTCGCAATCTGCGGGTTCGAATCCCCGTCCCACCAAACATACTCGCCCTTTCGTTAGTAAAAGAGTAGCCCAAGAGTTGGCGGTGGGAGGTGATGGCTAGCTGTCTTCCCTCTAGCTTACACTGCTAATTTAGGGACGGCTAGCGCAGAAAGCCTTCGTGTAGCTTTGCGCGAAATTCATAACAAATCAAATCAAACTTAACAGATTTTCTCTCATAAAATTCGTCACTCCCAATACTTTAAGTGTTTATGATATCTGTATTTAGGGTTTAAACACCGCAAGTCGGTGAGATATTCGAAAAACCAATAGGCTTCAAAGTTGTTATAAAAGTATGTTAACTGCATATGTCCCATCTCCTAATATCCTCTTAATTTGTTCATTGCTACTCAAAATGAGAGGTGTGTAAAAATAGCGTTTCAGATCTATCTTTTGTCTCCCACAAGTCGTTGCCCAATCAGCTTTTCGCTCAGTACCAGAACTCTTCAGTTGGGCTGGATAATGAGAGACAAAAAATTCAATGAAACGCTATTTGCCTATACGATACAATGTAATACTTTAAAAGTTACTGGTTAAACGCCAAAAGTCTGTATTTGTTGAGGTTCTTTGTAATTTATATTGCACATAAATGTGTTAGTTCTAAAAGCTAGGTTGTTGTGGTTACTTTGTTATACCTATTTCCCTCAAGTTTGGAATAATTATTTTAGACAAAAGTCCGTAGAAAAAAAAATCTTCAATCAGAATATAGAAACCCACGAAATCCACATCTCTTGACTAATTACATAAAATTGTCTAAACGTTTCACATATGTGTGTTACACATGCGAACGATAACACATATAATGAACACTAATGTGTTAAAGATGTATGTCAATAATTATCAACGAAGTTAAAGCAAGAATTTTAAAAAGATGAAAGAAATGCATTATCTCACTATCAATTTGTGTAAACCCACTAGCTCTGTTTCAATCGACTATCCGTGTATGCTACATTAATCCGCCACCAGGGGTGCTACAAATAAGAATGAGTAAATTTGTTTGTTTTGTTTGTAATTAAGTACAAAGCTACACAATGGGCTATCTGTGCTCTGCCCACCACAGGGATCAAAACCCGGATTCTAGCGTTGTAAGTCCGCAGACATACCGTTGTGCCACTGGGGACAAATGAGTAAATAGAAACTGAATCACGTTGTGTTATTATAACACTTGAATACAAGAAATTACATACCAGAAAATCCCTCAACTTGCCACATAAACTGAGGTTAAATTAAGTATCCTGGTTAATCTTAGTTATCCATTAAAGCTCTTTAGAAAATGTTGTGAAAGAAAAAATCAGCACATGTTGGACACATGTTGCAGAATGATTGCGAGATTTTTACACTAAAATTACTTTGATACATCTTAGTACTCTGCGTACAGGAAGCACCAGTCTTTTCGGTTTGCATGTATGGATATTATGAAGACATTAAACAAATATTCTCACGAATATATAACTCAAATATGTCCCTGTGTTCAGTTCAGCTTCACTCCCTGTCAGACCTTTGTCATTTAACACTGAATGTCTGTTCTGTTTCCTGATGATTATTTCGGTCATTCCATGTCAGTGTTAAGTCAAGTAAAAAAACCTTACTTACTCTCTCTCACAAATCTCGTGGAAAAGTACAGAGTCTGATAAGAAACCTTACTCTCTTTCCCAAGTCTGGTAGAAACAGTTGTTGGTCTGGAAAGAAACCTTACTCTCTTTCCCAAGTCTGGTAGAAACAGTTGTTGGTCTGGAAAGAAACCTTACTCTCTTTCCCAAGTCTGGTAGAA